>NC_045440.1:95978427-96004846 GCF_002776525.5 Piliocolobus tephrosceles
GGGGGGGGGGAATGAACAAAGTTGAAATACAAACGATGAACTAAAAAAAGTTTAAAAGTTAACCATACTTGTGACACTGGGTTAATATCTCTATAATACAAAAGAAGTTTACAAATTAATTTGACAAAGACAAGTTTATTTAATTAAAAAGTGATCAAAAGATATAAAGAGGCAGTTCATAAAAGAAAAAAAAATGAGAAATAAGTATATGAAAATATATTCATTCTCACTCATAATTAAGGGAATACAGATTAAAACAATGTAGTCCATGATTTGCTGCCAGGTTGGTGGTGATGGTAGATGCACAGTTATCAGGTATGGTCGGTGTGAGAGCAGTGGGTTCAAAGAAACTGTTGCTGGGGGTGTAATTGGCTCAGACTTTCTGGAGGGCAGCTAGCCAGCATGTGTTACCATGGAAATAGGTGTATTCATTGACCTAGAGAGTCCCGTCATCTGACTGCATCCTGAGGAGATAACTGGCCAAGCATGCAAATTCTGAGTTACTGTTAAGATTTTGCCATGTACAAATTTTGAGTTGGTGGTGGTTAAATTAATTGATCATTTTCTTTGTGGTTTCTTTTATGCTTATGTAGTTCTTCCCTTTTTTCATTTTTTTACATTTTGACAATTACCTGGAAGGGTTTTGATTGTGAAGTGACACGGTATTTTAAATTAGTATTTTTCCAAGTTTTCCTTTCCTCGCAACCTTTTGTTAAATAATTCATCACTTCACTGTTGATCTGAAGTGTACTCTTTATCATATGTCAAGTTCTTTGTATAAGATACAATTCTAGATTCTTAATTCTGCTCGGTTAATGTGTCTGCCTATAACTTGCTTATACTTGCAGTTTTAATTTAATACATATTAAAAGGAAGAAGCACCAGTCACTAATCAATACTATTTTCCCCCTACATTTCTTGTTTATTCTTCCAAATTTGTGAGATTTCACTAAAAATATCCCATTTGAATTTTAAATGAAATGAATGAAGCCATAAATTAATTTGGGAAGATTGACACATTGGTTTCTAATTCGCAGGAAACCTATGGGTTCTTGGTCATATCATTTTGCTCATTAATCCAACCAGGCCATAGGACATGGAGCTGGAAATTGACCTCAATGGGAAGGTGGCCATGAGACCCATGATAGGCCCTCACTAGCTTGGCTTATGTAAGGAAGGGGCCAGCAATCATGGGAGAGGCAGGGGCACTCCCTGTGAGAATTTACAAACTAGTGGCATTATGGGCCACAGACTTATTTTGAAGTTTTACTCCAGGATGGATTTGCCCACGGGGAAGCAAGGTGTGTTTTGACACAGATCCCTTGGTCTGGGTGAAGGGGCATGGAAGAGCAGGCTGGAACTGTCATTGCCTTATTCCTTCTCCCTGCCCTTGACAGGGACAAACTGCCTTGGTAAGAGCTCCACGGGCCTCTTTGAAATCCCACCAGGGTTTGGTGGAGAAGCAGAAGGCAATAGGTCTCTGAATGAGGCAGACCTAGGTTTGATTTGTGATGGCTGTGTGATCTTGGGCACATTTCTTAACTTCTCTGATCTTCATCTGAGACACAGATAATGGTACTTCCCTGATAAGATTGTTGTTTGTGTTAAGTGAGATAATAACACAAAATATCAGTGTAGGTCTGGCACATGGTCATACTTAACAAATGGTAGCTATTAGCAATACTAATAAGATTAATGTTTTTTGGCGGTGGTGGGGATTGAACAGGTAATGGATACAAAGAGTTATATGCCTGGCACATATGACCTATTGTTATTGTTGTCACTGTATTGTTATTATTATTGAGGTTGTTATTATTAGTGTAGCATCCAGGCATTCCACACAGGACCCTAAACCACTTGGGTACAGAGGCACTCATTGTGAACTGTGGTGGCAGGGGTCTCGGACCTGTGCCCCACCTGCCTGTGTGGTGTTGCCCGCAGGAATGCTGGCGGACTTGGCTCATGTACCTGCGCTCCTGTCCGTAGTGATGTGGGATCCCCCACAGCTCAGCGCCAACCACAGCCTCTTCTTGGTTTACAAACCCCCTTCCCACCAAAAAGAAGGGTTGGGGAAGCAGCCCTCGACAGGGAGATCAGAGGCTCAAGGTTCCAGTGCCCACCCAGCCTTTCTGAACTGTGGTACCTTAAACAAATCAGGTTACCTCTCAATGTATCCTTTTGCTCGTCCATACAGTCGGGTCGACATAACTAACTTTCGCTCCCTCCCAGGGCTGTATAAGGACAGAAAGAGAGATGTGCAGACAGCATCTGATGCACAGTAGACACCCCAAGTGGGGTCACCAGATAAATGCAGGACACCCAGTTACATCTGAATTTTAGATAAACAACAGGCATTTTTAGTATAAATATAACCCAAATATTCACAGAACATTCTTATACTAAAAAAATTATTTGTTTCAGTAGAAGAGCACAGTAAATCTAACATAAAAAAGACAAAAAAATTATTTGCTGTTTTCCTGAAATTCAAATTTACTGGAAATCTTGTCGTTTTCTTTGCTAAATCTGGTACTCTTGCCTGCAACAAATGTCATTCCTTCCCGGCTTATCATGTGTACACATGAATTTGTAACCCTTACCATCTTCCGGTTCATTGTGAGGGTCTCATTAATTTCCATGAACTCATGCAATCAACACGTGCTTGTTGGGCTGGTACAGAAGACGCACAAAGGCCGAGGACATAGATTCACCAAGTTTTCTGGCTTGAGCTTGTGTTATGAAACACCCTGGCAAGGGTCGAGGGCTGTTCAACTGTGAGCTGTTGGTATTATGGTGACCATTCAGGTTCAGGGCCTCCTTTTAGCCTGGAAACTCCAGGACAGCATTTGATCTATTTCAGGAGCTTAATGTAGAGCTTAATCCGTCACCTTCCTCTGGGTCTCTGGGAGGGCCAAGTGATGCACAGGGGATTAGCACCTCCGTGCTTGCAAAGCTGCATCCCCAACCTGCGCCCCTCTCGAGCTCTCCTCCCACCTGACGATGAGTCAGCACTTTATTCTAGCTCCCCTGAAGTCATGAGCCCCTCCTGTCTGCCTCTTGTGGAGATGCCTTTTTGGGGCCTTCAGAATTATAAAGGGAGAGGGCAGATGGCAGCCCAGGCCCACACCTTCAGATATCTCCTGGGTGCTGTGTCTGCTGTGTCTCCTGAACAGGGAGAAAGACTGCAGATACCTGCACTGTCCACCCGCTACCTCCTGGATCATGCTGGCCTGTTGATACAAAGGAAGCTCTCATTCTGTGGCTGGGAGACCTACCCACCGGCTGGGTGAGTGATGACCCACCTGCCCGACTGGATGACAGTGGGATGTCAGCAGATGGGTGCAAGTGAACTCTTCTTCTGCCTTTTTGAAGTGCTTGAGGTGGAGGGAAAGACACCTTGCAAAGCTCTCAGTCACCTTTAGGAGAGGAGAAGTTACCGATGTACTTCAAGCTTTTTACAAACTTGTATCAGGGTGACGTGTAGGTGGATAGTTGAGTGGCTCTCCCAAGGGGAGAACAGAGGCCCCGGGGTATAGACCTGGATCCAGCTCCGGTGCAGGCACTGTGACCTCAGATCAGCACTTCTTTATGCCCCAGTTTTCTGTCTGCAAATCTGTATAATAAAATGCCCAATTCATGGGGTTACTGGAAGATACAATGAAAAGATGCAACAGAAGCGCCTAGTCTAGAACCAAATATTAATAAGAGAAGACAAAGGCTGATCTGAAGTCAGGTGGAAATGGCTTCTCTTAAGTAAGCTGAAAAGATTTCCATGAAGCCATGCTTTGTGTAGATGTCCTGGGGGATGAGGGGTGGGCTCCAGTTCCTACTCCCCTCCCCCTGGCCTCCAGGAAGTGTGTATGATTTGTGTGTGTGTGTGTGTGTGTGTGTAGTATGGAAAGGGTGATATTATCTCACAGCAAAACCACCACCTGACTTTTAGAAGCTGAAAACCTGTCTCTGCAGAATTCCAACTAGCAGGCGCACCCAAAAAACAATGCCAGAGGAATTTTGTCATACCTGGGAAGGGCTAGTGATTAATGTAATGATGCCTCTGTCCTCAGTTACAGATGGGTTAGCATCTGCGTGATGTAGAGTTTAAATGGTAAGTACTCCTCCTTGTTTCTATGACCACCAATATATAGCCACCAAGAAAAGGTGCCCCAAAACGCTGATATGTGGGCATCCTAGATGTGGAAAGAAGGGAAATGACATTTCTTGGGTGCAACTAGGCCCAGGTGCTCTGTCAACATCACTTTGTTCAAACTTCATTAGAACCCTTTATCATAGACAGCTTTTATCAGTTTATAGAAATGGGTGTCCAGAGGTTTAGCAACTCCCCCAGTGTCATGCAATTGTAACTGAGGGAGCCAGGATTCATACCCAAGACTGACTCTGTGGCCACAGAGGGCCTCAAGCCACTGCTCTGCCCCCCATGCCGTGGCAGATGCTGTACACTGATTGTGGCACTCTTTCTTGCTGCATCAGGAGGCAGCCTTAGTACTCTTCTAAATACAGCCAGCCACCACCAACCTGCAGGGTGGGGACTATGATCTGAACACTTGTTTCCCCCCAAAATTCATATGCTGACATCCTAACTCCCAAGGTGGCATTAGGAGGTGGGGGCTTTGGGAGGTGATTAGATCATGGGAATGGAGCCCTCCTGAATGGGATTAGTGCCCTTATCCAAGGAGCCCCAGAGAGACCCCTGGTCCCTTCTACCATGTTGGGACACAGCAAGAAGCACCCATCTAGGAACCAGAAAATGGGCCCTCACCAGACACCCAATCTACCGTGCTTTGATCTTGGATCTCCCAGCCTCCAGAACTGCGAGAAATATTTTTCTGCTGTCTTTAAGTCAGCGTGTTATGGTATTTGGTTGCAGCAGCCTGCATGGTCTAAGAGTGGGTATGCAAACCAAGCCTGTGGGCCATCCCAGCACCATTCATACTGCCTTCCACCTGCCGTTGTTGGGCTGTTTGTGTCAGCTCAGGTGGGTTTTAGGGCCCAGCTCCTCTGCAGAATTCTGAGGCCTGGTTCAGGTAGGCTGGGCCAGGTATAGGCATGCAGGGAAAGAGTCACCATTTCCTGTGAGGATTTATTGTTGATGTGGGGAGTTTTTTCATTAGCAATCTATATATTTGAGTCAATCATTGCCCTCTCCTTTCTTAAGACATAAGTACCTTTGGGATAGGTAACACCTGTACTTTACTGTAAATTTATCTTTTGGATTTTTTTTTTAATTTTTTTGTCCAGAAGGATACGCTAGAGTTTTCCAGTTGTCTGGGGGTACTGGCTGAAACCCAAAGCTTAGAACAACAGGCAATCTCCCTTGCCACGCCCCTCTTTTCCCGCAACACACACATTTTAAAGACAGGTGCTAGACCATCGAGGCAGAACTTGCTAAGAAGTATTCCAACTGGTCCTGCAAGTCCTGGTCTTGGCACTTCATCCACCTCCAGTCTAGATTTAATCAAAGGCTAAAGATGGCTCAAAGCAGATTTCTTTAATGAGAAAGAGTGTCAACTCCCTGCTATGGCTCCCGCTGTGGCTCCCTCCCGAATCTGAGCATTAAATGCTTGGGATTGGCATGTATGTCCACAATTTGTTGGGGCCAGGGCTGGAATGTTTCTTTGGGGTCCGAGGTGACATGATCCCTTGGGTGGTATCCAGGCCCCAGGGACTTGAAAGCACTCCACTCAAGATTTCTGTCTGCCAAGGAGAGGAGACCCCAGCAGAAAGAGCCCCGGTGGGCGGTACCTACAAGCAGGAGCTGAGGAATTGTAGGCAGTCAGCTGGAGAGGGTATGGCCCATGCTGCTTAGATCAGAGAATGGGGCACGCTGGGGATCCCCAGCAAGCAGGTCTCCAAAAATCCACAAAAATCCTCTCCTTCAGGGATAGGGAAAGAGCCTGCCCAGACAGTTACTGAACAACAGCTCCCCAAAGATATTCAAATTTTAATCCCAGAACCTCCGAATATACTGTTTTACCTGGCCAGAGGGACTTTGCTGATGTGTTTAAGTTAAAGATCTAGAGGTGAGAAAATTATCCTGAATGATCTGGGTGGTCCCAGTGCAGTCACAGAGTTGCTATAAGAGAGAAGGGTTGTGATAAGAGTCACAGGTTGCTATAAGATATGAGGATGGAGGCAGAAGTCAGAGAGGAGAGAAGATGCTAAGCTGCTGGCTTTGAAGATAGAGAAGGGATTATAAACCAAGGAATGCAGGTGGCTTCTAGAAGCTGAAAAAAGCAAGGCAAGGGATTACCCCCTGGAGCCTCTGGACGGAAGGCAGCCCTGCTTACCTGCGTCAGACTTCTGACATCCAGAACTACAAGAAAACAAATGTGTGTTATTTTATGCATCTGAGTTTCAGACAATTCAGCAGCCATGAGAAACGAATCCACCTGCCCTGCTCTGGAGGCAGCCAGCAGCCGTGGAGCGCTGCTAGAGAAAACGCAGGACGCCCAAATAGTGCATGGGACATTCTTATACTAAAAGAGTATTTGTTGTTTATCTGATATTCCAATTTAACTTGACATCCTTTAATTTTTTTTTTTTTTTTTGGCAAAATCTGGTAACTCAAAGCCAGAAGAGAGAAGAAAACCAACCAACTTATTTAAAGAACACTTTTATCCTTTGTTTTCCATCTCTCCTCCCTGCCCTGAACCTGGAGAGCCTGAAGTACGTGGTAAACACGTGAGGAGGAGTAGAAATGTGGGGAGAGACAAAGAAGAGACCATGACCCTCCCCATGGCAGGTTTTTGCACTCTGGGTCAGGCATGGAGGTAGAAAACGGGGGAAGATGAAGGAGAGGGAATAAAACTTGCATGGGCCAAGCGATTCAAGTTTTCATTTAGATTAGCCTGGAAATTTTAATATCTAAAAATAAACATCATTGGTTAATATCTGAAAGTGACCAAAATGTTTCAGAATCTTATCAAAATATCATCCCAGCTAGGGAAGAGAAAACTGAGAGGGAAGATCTGAAAGGCAGGGTGAGAGGAAAGGTAAAGGCAATACCCAGTTATACAACCAGGAGCCCAGAATGGTCAATAAGTCAGTTACCAGTTCTTACCCATCACTGCTGTGTCCTCTATTGAAGTGGATGCATCATTTCTGGGAAGAGCGACACCCACATCTTACTATGCCATCATTTTACTGTATTGCTTTTTTCTATGCCAGGGAGAATGGTTGGGCACCACAGTGAGGGTGGAGGGCACCTCAAGAATAAGGACCACTATGAACCTGGTGACCTCTGGGGGCCTGGGCATCTCTTGAGACTGGACCTGAGCAGCTTGGTGAACCAATCCCAAATTCTACCATCAAAAAGAAAAATATGGGGTGCTTTCAAAGTTATGTGCCTGGAGCCCTCTGGACAGCTTCCGGGAAAACTTCCCAAAGCAAAGCTTTCACCAGAATTGCACATGACCGTGATCACATTGGCCACAGGGAACTGCTGAGAATGTTTCTCTCCACCTGGTTTTCTTGACCTCAGCAGATGTGAATGGCTTCTGTCTGTCTGACTCACCCTAAGCCTGACCTATTTGTGAAATGCTTTCTCTACAGAAAAGCTAGAGATAAGTGCAGAGAATTATACATTTATAATCCCAGTAGAGACGGGGTTGCCTAACCCTCTCGTTTCAGCTGCTCCCTACCTTGCCAGTGCTAGGTGCAAGCTGACCAAATGTTGGTGAGTGTCTAGTGGCCTAACTTATTTGCTCCAGTGGTAATTACCAGGATGGGAGGGGGTGGAGGGAGTGAGGGAAGAGGGAGGCAAAGGGCCAGGCAGCCAATTAGGGAAGGGTGAGGGGATCCCAGAGATCCATGTCTAATTCTGCGTCTGCTTCTTGGTACACCCAGGAGCTTCTACAGGATGAATGAACCACCTGAGAGGTATCAGCACAGCGGGGAGTTGGCTTGGTGTAGTGGGTCCGATCTGGATTAGGATTTTTTTTCTGCCATCTTTCTTGCTGTGTGCTGGTGGCTTTTCCACTCTGTCTTCCTCATAGAGATCTGCCCTCATGCTCTCAGACTTCATATAAGAATAAATAAAATACTACATACAAAAGGAATAATATTATATACTGCAAAGCACTCTACAAAATGTATTGAAAGTGCTTGGAGAGCTTTAAATAGGGTTTTTGAAAATTTGCCTTTTGCATGGGTGGTAGGAAGAGAGGAAGTCGAGTTAATTCCAAATGGCGGCTGATGCTGACTTGGTTTTGATGGACTGCGCCAGCCAGATCCTCCAACCCGCCCATACTCTGCTTCTACTTTACTCCCTGTCAGGATTTGGGTGTGGGAGCCTAGTGGGCCCCATGCCAATCTGGGTCATAACTAGAACCGCCAGTACTAATCATGCAGAGCTGCTGGTCTAGTTCTTATTTCTACCCCTACACCCATAGAAGAGGCAGTGCTCTTGGTCTGACTGGAAACGGAGGCAAAGTGGACAGCACCTCACCCGCTCTGCCACGGCCACCTGCTGGCTGCCTTGGCCAGCAGTCACTGAGCTTGGAGCCTTGAGGGGGATTGGAGGTGACTGTGGGGCCATCTCAAAGGACACACCTGTTTCTGCTGCCAAGAGCAGCTACCTACAAGGGCATGTATGGGTTTTTTTCTGTTGCTGAGACGGGTTGTATCCCTCTCCTAAAGCTCCCCTCAGTTCTGTCTATAAAAGATGTTATATGGTGGCAGAGTTAAGTGCTTGGATTCTGGCACTGAACTTGTTTTCTTGGAGATTTGACTCGTTGCCATCAGCACCATGGGCAGGGGTGGAGCTGGCTTTCTCTGCCTCTGTTCTCCTCTACACCTGAGGTTAACAGAATACCTGGATTCTGGGGACTTCCAGGTCTAGCTGGGCCAGTTTAGACTGTGCCAGGGATCTGTAATTAGGCAAGCAGTTGGGTCGGGAAAATACGCAGGCACTGGAGGACCTGACAAGGTGAGGAGGGAGAGCGGGGAGGCCCTGCCTCAGCCAGGAGTCTTCAATGTAGATGCTGTGTGCTGGGCTCTGGTATGGCCAGCTCTGGGCGTACAGATGAGCTGCATCGGGGAAGTAAAAAGTGAAGAGATTGGCCACATTGAGAAGCAGGACCAGAGCAAAGTGCATTGACGGACATCTCTCTGAAAACTTTAGAGAACAGTCTTTTAGAATGTTATATGTCACTTTTGCTTATATCAACATGCAAAACTATAAAGCCATTTCATCTTTGTCTTTTGCGATTATCAATAGCTAAAAACACCCCCAGCACATGGACAGGATGAGTACAGCATAGTGGCTAATTAAATATGCAAGTTTTAGATCCAGAACACCTGGATTCAAAACCTAACTTTACTTCCTTCTCACTGGGTGACATGGAACAAGTCATATGGAACAACCTATTCGTGCCTCAGGTTTCTCTTATGGAAAATGGGGCTAATAATAGTATTCACATCATAAGATTGTTGTAGTGAGAAGAAAATGTGAGTAATATATGTAAAGTGCTTAGAACAGGAATTGGCATGAATAAGTGCTCAATAAGTGTTAGCTACTCTTGTTTTATGTCATTGTTTCAAGAGTATAACTTTTCTCCTTTCCTTTTGGTATCATGGATCCAATGAAAAATAGGTTGCAACCTGTAGGTCAAGTTCAACCAGTTGGTTGTAGCTACCTAGAGAGCTGTGTTGAGAAGGATTCTGAGGCTGCATCAAGCTCATTTAAGGGGAAATTATATACTGTCCTATGAGTATTACTATGAGTAGCATCTCTGCTACTGCATGTGGTAATGGGGAGTGGTGGCATTGGTGCCACATCATTTCCATTCCTGTATTATATTTTGTCTTGTTGTAAGGTTTGTTTTTCCCTGCCTCTGTCTCAGCCCTCCCCTCCCCATCTGCCTTTGCCTTTGTAGGGCATCCTGGTCCTTGAATGGGCTTGGATGCCAATCGCTGCTCTGTAGAATCTGCAGTCCGTTCCAAGTAAGAACCTTCTGAGATGATGATGATGATGATAATGATGATTTTGGAGACAGCAAAGACCACATGGCCTGATACTGAGGATGCTGCTAGGCTGTGAAGCACCCACAGGATCCTTTGTGTGCCAATCAAGGGCACCCTTAGAGAAACCAAGAAGCTCTTCACTGAGCAGGTTAATCTTTGTGACCCCCATGGTTCTGGAATCAGAACACTAATGATTAGCACAGAAACTTCCCCACAGCCTCAGTAATCATTGACTTATTAATCCATGCAGTTCAGGACCTTGTGCTGAGTTATCTCTATTTCCATTCAGTGGTCAGTCTTTTCTGTCTGGACACAGGACCACTGTGGTCAGGTCATCCAGTGGCACCGCCATGGCCATCCTGGTTTGCTGAGTGCCATTCTGCTAACTTTTGTGAGCTGTGCTCTGTCTTGAGTCAGACACCTGATTTGAATTTCTTGCTCCACCAATTACTAGCCTTATCATTTGGGTAAGTTGCTTAAACTCTCAAAGCCTCACTTTCCTTGTCTATAAAATGGGAGGAATGACAGTTCTACCTCATCAGGTTGCTGTGAGGCCTAATGAAAGAATGCATTGTAAGTGCTTGGTATGTGCCTCGCCCATATTAAGCATGCCGAAATCGATAGCTCTTGTTTTCCTAACTCAATCAGAAAGCTCGTTAAGTGATATGACATAAAAATAATGGTTCATATGTGTGTGGCACTTTCACATTCATTATGCTGGGCATAGAGCTAATGCTCAGTGAGGATGAGCTACAATCATTATCATTAAAACCAACATTGACAACGACAGCTCAACTTAAGCTGCTAGGAAGGGTGAGATAATCATCCAAGCCCTAGATTAGGCTTCTTCATCTGGTGCCCCTGGACCCTTTGGTGGTCTGGGGATAGAATTTATGGGGTTTGTGACTGTGGATGAGATAAAAACATTAGACCTTCATTTCCACTGACCTCTAACTGAAATTTAGAATTAATTTCAATTATGAATGTAGGAAACAAAATACATCACCTGTGATGCTGACACTAATATACATCTACATCTTTTTTTTTTTTTTGAGACAGAGTCTTACTCTGTCACCCAAGCTGGAGTGGTGTGGTGGTGCCATCTCGGCTCACTGTAACTTCTGCCTCCTGGGTTCAAGCGATTCTCCTGCCTCACCCTCCCGAATAGTTGAAATTACAGGTACCCATGACCATGTCTGACTAATTTTTGTGTTTTTAGTAGAGACTGGGTTCTGCCACGTTGGCCAGGCTGGTCTCAAACTCCTGACCTCAAGTGATCTGCCTGCCTTGGCCTCCCAAAGTGCTGGTATTACAGGCGTAAGCCACCATGCCTGGTTTAAATCTGCATCTCTTTATAGTTGTTGCAGATATCTTGAAATATTGGCTGTTTGTTGCTACTTCAAAATTATGGTAGATAGTAAATCTCTACTATAACTTATTATTTAATATCTTAAAGAAGCACATATTTTGATACATTTCAACATAACTGGTTTTTTTTGAATACTATATATCTTATTTTATGCATTTAATAATCATCTTCAGAAAATTTCACAGCTTCACCAGACTGCCAAAGGTGTCCGTGGTACAAAAGAGTTAAGAAGTTACAGAGTGCAAGGCTGTCCCCAGGATCACCTCACTTCTGACACCAATTGTCTGTTGAGGGGTGGTGAGAGTGGGAGGGGTCAGGTCTGACCACACTCAGATCTGATAAATCAGCAGGAGGACTTCCCAACTGAAAGCTGTTACACTTATGGTTTATTTCAGTGGAAGGAATGGGCCAAAGGAAGAAGTGCATGGAGCAGAAAGTCCCGAAAGGGAAGCTTCCAGCTGTCCTCTCCCAGTAGACTCATGGGCAGCGCCAACTTTTGCTGGCCAGGATATGTGACAGTACACGTGGAATACTGCCCCCCAGGGAGCCTCACCTGAGCCTTTGTGTACAGAGCTTTTACTGGGTCTCAGGCAGGTAGACATGGTGGACTCCCTGTGTGACTGACCATCCATCTCCAGCCCTTCTGAAGGTCAAGCTGATGCTTTGTGGCTGAAAACCCCCAGCATAAATCACGCTGTTAGGCTTTTCAATATGGTTCAACACTCCCCAAGCAAACAAAGACACTCTTATCAGGCAGGACATCCCCAGGGCTTAGAGGTACCTCCCAGGAACCTCTGGCAATGGCCGGACATCTCTGGATAAGGTCAATTCTTTACTACGCAGTACCCGACTCTTGAAACTGCCACAGGGCTGCACACTTGGAGCAGTTGGAGGTAGGTGAGAGGGTGGAAGAATTAGCTAACACATAGTTGTAGCCACTGAAACACAATTTAGTGGAAGATTTCTTTTTGTACCTGCAAAGACAGCATAGAGTTCATTGCTTTCAGAGGCAACTGAGTAGTTCCAGGTTAAAAACATCACTCGGCCTGGGTTTAGCACCTAACTCTTTTCAGTGTGTTTTCATCTGTTGTCTCATTTAATCCTCAAAAGAGATGGAAAGAAGGGGTGTTGTTAAGCCTGGCCTGGAGGTTGGGGCTCACCAGGGTCATGGGATGAGGGAGCAGGAGCAGCATGAGGAGGGTCCTGGCCACTTCCCTCACCCTGCCCCACCCTGACTCCTCCTCCCAGGTTGTTCAGACAGAGCGAGTCCTGTGGCCAAGAAGATCAGCAGATATTTTGCAGAATCAGGTATCTGGTAATGCCCGGGTTGTACAGGGAGCTTAACCAGCTTTGGGATGGCTGTTGTGGAGTACACCACACTGGGCGATTACATGAAGTCACTGCCCGCCTGATGTGACCAACTTACTTGTGGGAAGGCAAGCTGTTTGTTGGAGTCTCTGAGGTCCAACGTGTGTTGACTCATCTGAAGTAAGCCTTCGCCCAGGGTCATGACCTCACCCTGAAGTTTGGTGTAAATTCCATGCAATCTCTGTGTAAACATTGGAAAGCCGCTCTTTCAGGGCGCTTTCCTTTATGGGCCCTCCCTGAGGGGTTAAGCCATTTCTGTGGGGCTGCAGCTGCAATGGTGATGACTGTACCTGACTCCTCTGCAGGAGGCCGAACGCCCTGAAGGGGAAGAAAGGCAGTGTGTCTGGGACTCTGCCCACTCCCTCTGACCTGTGCTGTTCCCTCGGGCTTTCTGGGGTGCAGCTGGGATCTAGATAATCTTGTGTTTTCTCTGAAGGTGACATCTGTCTTAACAAATGCATTTGTATATAATTTGCGCAGGAATTGGCACTATTTTATGGAGGTCTGTGTGGTTTTTTTGAGCTACCATTTTTGCTTCCTGCTTACCTGTGATGCTCGTCCATAATTACTGGAAGCACCACTCTTTCAGGCAGTAATCTGATGAGATTGCAGCTCCATGGGGCAGGGCCTGCCCTGTCCTGTTCACAGCTGCATCTTGGCACCTATGACAGTGCCTGCCATGTATGGAGCTTGCTAAATGTTTGTTGAATCCTATGAGGCCACTCACTGACTTAGTTTCCTGTGGCTCCTGTAACATATACTGCAAACCTGGTGGCTTATAACAACATGCATTTTTTCTCTTACAGTTCTGAAGGCCGGAAGTCCACAATCAGTGTCGCTGGCTGAAATCGAGGTGCTGGCAGCCTGCGCTCCCTCTGGAGGCTCTAGGGGAACCAGCCTCTGATGGCTGCGGCAGCTGCGGCGTTTCTTGGCTGTGGTCACAGTCTCTGCCCCCATGGCCACATTGCCTTCTCCTCTCCTGTGTGTGCCTCCGCCTTATTAGGGCCACCTGGATAATCCAGGATCAACTCCTCACTTCAGAATCCTGGATCCAGTAGCAAAGTGCCCCTCCCTCTTTTCTGTATTGGTGGCAGCTACAGGTAGTGGGGATCAGGAGGTGGCTGTCTGCCACACTCACAAAGGGGATGGAGACCTGAAGGGAGCTGGTCAGTGGTGGCAGTGTCACTCCTGCTGCCCATGAGGCCAGATGCCTGCTGGGGAGTCTGGCATGAACATGAGTTGGGGAAAGGGAGTTCCATCCCAACCCCTTCCCTGAGGATAAGCTTGCCTGGACAGAGAGCCTTCCAGTTTACACGTGTACGGTATATGGATGTGCTTTGGTTAAGAATAGGCTGAGGTGGATAACCAGGCCTGCATGACTCAGTGAGTTTAGAGTGCAGGCATATAGCTCTGCTTGTTATCACAGCCATGTAGCCATAACATGCGAAGGCCATGCCTTGGCCCTATGCCACTATTGTCTGTAAAAACTATAATTGGCCTGCTGACTCCGTACAGACGCACTTGCACCCAGAGAGAGAGAGAGCCAGAGCTGTCCGACTTTGCAGATGGACGGGGGAACCAGGACACAGCTCAGCCTACTCATACCCAGAGAGAGAAGGAGTTCAGCTGCTGACCCTGAAGGCAAGGGAGAGCTGGCCACGCAGGTGTGTGTGGGAGCTGGCTGCTGAGAGGAACCGCTGAGCCGGAGCAGGCAGCCAAAATAAAGGTGAACAGTGTAAAAGAGCTAGTGTAAGCTGCTAGTGAGAGAGCTCCTGAATAAAATTACATTTCACCTGCCTTCAGTCCCCCGAATGTTCTTTCAGCTATCTGCTCATCCACCCACTCCTTTCGGACCTCAGCTGGGGCTGGACCCCAACCCTGAGCGTAACAACAAGCGATACTTTTGTTACGTCCATTTTCACTTCCTTCATCAGAAATGTCCTGAGCTCTCCCTGGGCACTGTCCTGTGGCTGGTAAGAGGCAGAGGTGAGTCAGATGTGAAGCCCACCCTCTAGGGGTTCCTCCTGGTAGGGCGGGTGGGCAGGTGAACCCGTTACGAGGAGCCCAAGTTAGGTGTGTACAAGGTTCAGACTTGTCATCTTGCTATTTCCCATATGTACCATGTTCCTTCCCACTTCAAGGCCTTGCCACTTGCTGTTCCCTCTGCCTGAACCCCTTTCTCCCCTTCCTCTGATAAGCTCCTAGCTGTACTTCAGGTGCCCCTGAAAGTCTTCCCCGAGGCCCTTCCCTTCATTATGCCAATTGCTCTTGTTCGACAATCTTATAAACCTGTGATTCCTTTTCCTCTCCCTCCTGCAGGGCAGGAGCTGTGTCAGTCTTGTTCCTTGTTGTAACCCAGTGCCTGGACATGGTAAGTACCCAAGAAATGTTTATTGAATGAATGAAAAAAGCTGTTGCACAGAGGAGGCACTGGTTCACTTAAAAGGGGGGAATCTGGGAAGGTTTTCTGGAGGAGGTGCTGACTAAGCCAGGTTGTAAAGGAAGAGTAGAAGTTTGCAGGGCACACCAGGCAGTGGAAACAGCAGGCACAAAGGCTCAGAGAGGTGACGTCTTATGGAAGCTCACTGTTGTTGGAATGCAGAGTGAGGGGGGCAAGGGGTGAGGCAAAGGTGTGGCCAAAACGTGACCTGCTCATGGAAAGTCCTGTGGGCGTTTTCAGAAGCCGGGGGATGTGGGTAAGGAGGGGCTTAATGTGACCTGTGGTTTGGAAATATTGTTCTGGTGGCTGTGTAGAGTGGCCAGTGAGAAGCTGTTGTGATGCACCAGGAGAGACATGATGAGGCTCCAACCTATGCACAGTATGAGGATAGGGAGGGTGGATGAGTTCGAGATTTCAGGCTTGAGTCCCAGGGCTTGATGACTCATTTGATGTGGTAGAAGGAGTAGTCAAGAGTGGAAGGTGATTCCACTAACACAAACCACAGACACAAGACAGAAGAAGAACAACTTTGAGAAAATTGGGAAGGGAAAGGCGGTTCTGTTTTAGACACATGGAGTTTGAGGATCTCTTGGGGCTTCATGTCAGAAGCATATAGTTTTATATTTGGCGCCAAAGCTCAAAAGAGATGTAAGAGCAGGAGATATAGATTTGGACTTTGGGACATATACAGTCATGTGCCACATAACAACATTTTGCTCAATGACAGACTGCATATGGTCCTATAGGATGATGCTACCATATTTTTGCTGCACCATTTCTATGTTTATCTCCATTTAGATACACAAAAACTTACCACTGTGTTAAAGTTGCCTACAGTATTCAGCTCAGTAACATATTGTACAGGTTTGTAGCCTAGGAACACTAGGCTACACCACACAGCTTAGTGTGTAGTAGACTATAACATCTAGGTCTGTGTAAATTTACTCTATGATGTTCACACAGCAATGAAATCACCTAACAACTCATCTCTCAGAATGTATCCCCATTGCTGTCATTCAGGAACACTTGATTATACATGGAAATTAAAGTGATAGCGGTGAATGAGACTGCCAGGGAGAACGTGTGGAGTAAGACCAGAAAACATCTGGGCATAAAACACTCAGGGAAATAAAAATTCAGACCTTCAGAGAAAGAGGACACCAAGAAACAACGATCAGAGTAGCAGAGGAAGCAGGAAGAGAAGCTGTCACAGAGACTGTTGAAGGGTCCCTAGGTGGCCTGCCCAGCACATGTCCCTCTTTCCTCCTTCCCAACAGGTATCTGTTCTCCTTGACATAAGTGTATGGATGTTCCCACCCCACAGTGTGAATCCTCATGATGGAAGCCAAAGCTGGTCGTTCCATTCTCCTTGCCAGGGACTGGCTGAGGAATAGACATGTGACCCATTAGGACCAAGGAAGCATGAAAGGGGCATTCTTCTAGAGGGCTTCTGGGAATGGTTTCCTTATTCTTAAGGCAGAGGCAAGGATGAGATGATTCTGTTTTATCTCTGGCCTTCATTGAGACTGCATGTAATGTTTGGCACAGTGGCAGCTATCTTGCGACCATAAGGAAAATTAGTTTCAGGGTCAAGTCAACACACCAAAGATGGCAGAGAGGAGACAGGGAAAGAACTGGGGTCTTTTATGACATTGCTGATCCATGGGCCCTAAATGCAATCACATGTATTTTTATAAGAGGGAGCACAGAGAGATTTGATGCACACAGAAGAAATGAAGTCAATGTGACCATGGAGGCCGAGATTGGAGTAATGTGGCCACAAGCCAAGGTGTGCCAGCAGCCACCAGCAATTGGAAGAGGCGAGGAATAGATTCTCCCCTGGAGCCTCTGGAGGGAGGTCAGCCCACTGACACCTTGACTTCTGCACAGCATTTCCTCTGCCTTTCTGATCCAGGAGGTCAAGGAGGGTCCTCAGTGCTCCTGTGCCTGTGGCAGAAATGGTAGGAAAAGGCTGAGCTGCACTGCAGTTGCACAAAAAGAGGACTTTAAAAAAAAGGTCTATAGAATTCCAGGAGTCAGAAATTGAGTCATCCATCCAGGAATCTTTATTATGCACCTGCTGTATGTCACACCTGTTGGGAATACAGTTATAATAAGACTCAGAATTAGCTGTGGGCCTCAAAGAACAGGAGTGGAGAAGGCCTTCTCCAGAGGGAGCCGGCAGCTCTGAAAGAACCTTATTGACAATGGGGGTGGATTCATGTTGTCCAGGTACTGAGCTGGGGACGCAGCTGTTGGGGTGCAGGAATTCTCCAGCCTATCCTGCTGGCCCTGCTAAGAAGCAGGCCTGGGCAGGAGGAGCCTGGAATCTCCAAAGCAGATGTGAGGAGGGAGCTAGCCTAAGGTCAGGTGTTGGCTCAAGTTTCTCCTGTACTCAACACAAGGGCAGTGGAGGAACCTGGCTTGGAGTCCAGCCTGACCCGGAAGGAAGTTCATGGGGTAAAGTGTGAAGCTGCCAAGCTCCAGGGGCCTCAGAGACCTGCAGCCGAGGGTGTGGGGTGGGGACTGGAAATAGCAGGCCAGAGAGCTGCCAGCCCTTTCTGGGGATGGCACTCTTTCAGGCTAGAGGGGAGCCATGATTGCAGTCACTGCTGTGTCTGCTGGGCCCTGGAAGATGGTGGAGTCCCTGAGGGACAGAGGAGCTTCCAGGCCTCTCCACCACTGGTGGGCATGCCGTGTGGTCTGGATCTTGGTTTTTATGTGACTCTCACCTGGGGATGGGAATGGTATGTGACCTCTCCCCAAGGCCCTCCATGGCACACTGGAGCCGAGAACTCCTGCTTGACACACTGAGTAAGCAGACAGGGGACCATGACGGCATTTTTCTTCAACCTCATGGAAGAAACAGAGCTCAGGGAAGACGGAGGGGGTCTTGTCGGGAAGAGGAGGGAAAGTGGAGAGTGGAGTCCTTAGCCAGGACCCGAGGCTGAGGATACCAGTCAGCACCCAGCGATCAGAACATTCCAGCACATTCCTCAGGAAGAGAAGCCGCTGTTCTCTTTTTGTTTGTTTGTGGGGGCACAGGGGATGGCACTTTGAAAGTCAGACATGGCAAAGGCAGCCACAGCTTTGGGGGTGCTGGATGGCTCTCTGTCTCTCTTCTCTCCTCTGTTTCTCTCTTTCTTCTCGTCCCCTCTCTTCCCCTTCCCTTCTTTCTCTCTTCTCCCTCCATCCTTCCTTTTCTCACTGTATGTCTCCTTGACATCAGGACTCTGTCTACCGCTCACATCTGTGTCTCTGCTTCTCTCTCTCTTGCTGTCTCTCACACAGAGCCTGGCTTTATTCCTATTATCTCAGCTAAAGGGCCAGGACACCTCAGGAAGCACCTGTGCTCTGGCCCTGCCCAAGCACACTTTTTCCATGTTCTCCTTTACACTTCCTCATGCATCCCTTCCTTTAACACTTGCTCACAATGTCATCCGTGCCTTTCAGGTCCTCTCACATATTTTCATCCATTTTTATCAGCAAACATCCAGGCATTTTCCTGGTGCCCCCTATCCCATCCTCTTGGCCCAGACCCAGGCTGACAGAGGTTTCAGCGCCTTGGGGCCTGCTGGGGATGGGCGACAGGTAGGTGGTGCCCGCAGAGGTCGGGTTCCTCACCCTGGACTCCTGAGAAACCACTGAAACAGGAGGGGGCGTTACAGCACCCTCAGCTCTTAGCCTCCTGGGGCTGCTCCCTCCTGAGGCCAGGACCCAGGATGAGAGCACCCAGGTAAAGGCTGCAGAGCTCCCCATTAGCACAGGGTTTAGAGGGAGAGCCTGGAGCCTGTTCTCTGACCGAGACCTCTGGCGAATCATGTAATCTTTTTGAGCCTCAGGTTCTTTTTTTAAAACCTGGAAAGTTGGTATTTTGTTTGCTGTATTGTACAAAGGGTTACCCAAAATACCCATTTTGGGAACAAAGGGTGCCTTAATGTATAAACTCAATCCTGCAACAACCTCACGACTAGGCAGTATTATCATTTCTATGAGGACATGGAGGTTTAGAGAGGTGAAGTCACTCATCCTAGGTTGCTCAGCTGGTAAGTGGCAGAGCTGGGGTTCAAACCCGACAGTCTGGCCCCGAGCCCCACACACTTATGGTTGAGTGTTTTCCTGATGGTCTGTGAAATGCTCTCTTCTTCCACTTTTCTGGGATGGCCTGGGAGAATACAGTTGGTGCCCCTCTCCAGGTACCTCTGAGAAACTCTATTTCCAGGTCTGGCTCTATGGACAAGTGCCCACAGCATGGTTGTCCAGTCTGCAGAAGTGATAATCCAGGTGCCGAGAGCACGTGGCCACCTCCACCGGGGTCTTCTGAGGGACACAGGGTCACTGAGTGGAAGGAAGGCTCTGATCCAGGGCTGCAGTGACCATCTGTGTTTTTCCCTAAGTCTCCTCAGGCTTTGTTGCCACAATACATTTATTTTTGGAGAATTACCATCCCCAGTTCAGCGCACTGGGCCTCTTATTTGCCAGCTTCTTTCTCTCTGGTTTCTGTTTAACTATGGTGTGTATTGACTTTGCTGCTGCTATCTTTGTTTCACCTCTAAAAAGAGTATTCGAGTGGCAAGTATTGTTTATTCTCTCATTTCTTCAACAAATGTGACTTCCATGCACAGGACACTGTGCTAACTACTCTGGGGGATATGAAAAATGAAACTGGTGTTGCCTTTGCCCTCAGGAATCTTAGAGTCCACTAGGGACATACCAACATGCACGGAGGTCACTGTGATGCCACGTGGAGTGTGGTGAAAGCATTAGCACCACACAGGCATATTGGGACTTCAGACAGAGCTCTTAGGGAAGCTTCCCAGAGGAAATTATGTATAATTAACTAAGTTAAAGTGCAGAGACCCCAAAACACAGTGATTTATGTAAGATCAATCTTAAGATATAATTGTATTTCTCTCTCCTATGATCGTGCAGATGTAGGTGGCAGTTGAGGCTGCTGAGATAGCTCAGCTCCACAAGGTCATTCAGGGACTCAGTTCTGCTCTATCTTGTTACTTTGCTCCAGTGTTCCACAGGGTGTTGGCCTCATCTGTATGGCTAAAACTTGGTCATTGCCACATTAGTGTTCCAGCTTATGGGCTAGGTGGAGAGGATGGAGGAATATACAACAGGTGTTTTAAGGCCCGGACCCAGAAGTGGCTCACATATCCTGTTGGCCAGAAGTTGGTCATTTAGCACATCTAGTTACAAAGGAGATGGGGAAATGTAGTCGATAGCCAGGTGGCCAAGTGCCCAGCCAAAAGTTTAATGTGGAAGAAACAGATAACAGGTATTATTATCTCCATTACTCTATCACAATGAGTTGGACCTTGGCATATAAATAGAGCCTTGCTAAGTAAAAATTAGAATGAGAGGGCATTCAGCTGCCTTCCAGAAAATGTCAGAGGTAAGGAAAGGTGCAAGATGTATTTAGGGAAAGTGAGTATCCAGCATAACTGAAGTGTAGGGCTTCTGTAAAGGAGGTTGTGACCTACCTACAGGTGGAGATAGGGCAGGCCTCATCTCTTTAACAGGCTGCTCAGCCTTCCAAATCCATGCCACCTGTACACACCTGTTAGCCAAAACACTTGATTCTTCTCTAACCGACCACACAGGATGTGTGTTCTCTGAGCCCTACTCTGGAAATTTAACCTTGAGCTGATAGTGATCTGGATCCTATCAAAATCTCGGCTTCCTAAGGGTATGCTATTTGACTACTTTTTTAGCAATGATTCTTGTGTGTATTGATGCTGATCCCAGAAAGTTCTATGAAGGACTACATTAGCCCAGTCTCCTAGCAGAAGACCTTCACTATGTTGAGTTTCATGTTAAGCTCTTGGAAGAGATGGCCACAAGAAGAACACTTTGGTATGTTCCAATAAAACATTATTGAGGATGTTGCTCACATTTTGTTCGTGGTATAACATGGTATTTTTAAATAAAAATCAACCACAGGCTCTATATCTTGCAACATCCTATTGCTCTGTCCTTGACATTTAAGACTTCAACAAACATTGATCAAGGCACTGACTACTGACAGATACTGGGCCAGGTGCTTGGTGGGAATATAGAGAGAAGAGACACAGTCTCTAACTTCCAAGAGCTCACAGTCTGGGGCAGGGTATAGGGATGTGCCGCTTGTGAGGCAGATAAGTAATAGGCATTTCTGACATAATTTGGTAAATGTTGTGTGCAGCACAGAACGAGATGCTATAGGAGCCTGGAGAGAGAAGGCGAGGAAGGCCTTCTGAAGGAGCTGAGTCTTAGAGGTTGAATAAGGGTCAATAACATTAATCATGAGGAATGGATAAAACAATGTTCTAGGCAAAGGCAACAGCTTAGCAAAGTCATGCAGAAATGAGGGAGGGTGGGGCTCAGTGTGACTGTGGTTTAGGGGGAGGAAGGGAGATTCAGCTGGAGGGGTAGGCTGGGCTAGTCACAAGGGCCTAGCAGCCCTGCTGACGAATTTGGGCTTTTGCCCACAGGCTCTATACCATCCTGGCAGATGATCAGATCCATATCTTAGAAATGTCAGTCTTGTCAACATAAGTTAGGGAAGGGACTAAGAAGGGAAGCTGTTGCAATATGTCAGGTGAGAAATGATGTGGCCTTAAACATGTGAAGACAAGGTGGACATAAGGAGGTGGAAAGAGGTTGGAGGAATATTAAGGAAAAAGAATCAATAGCACTTGGTGACTGATTTGGGGGTGAAGGAGAAGGTGATGGGACAGTGAGGTGTTTGGACTGGCAGTGTTACTCCTTTAGAACCAGCTGATAGGGGAAGGAGCAGGTGAGGGGTGGGGGATAAGGCGTTTAACTATGGAGGTGGGCCAGGCAGTCAGATACGCAGGAGGCAGATAAAGATTTTGGAGTTACCAGTGTGCAGGTGCAGGTTAAAGATAAGGAGCGTGTCCAAAGCCAGTGAATACCGAATGACACACCTGCGGTGTTGTCAGATGCTGTTTATTCCATATGAGAAGTTGATGCAATGCCTACTGTGGGCCTGGAGCTTTCACACTCACTCATTTACCCTGCTCCATGAACCTTGGAGGAAGAATGCATTTACTTATTGATGCTTGGCTGCAGAAAGGATTTAAGCCTATAGGTATTACTACCAGGCTGATTTTACAGTGAGGTTCAGAGAAGTGAAATGAGTGGTAGCAGGCTGGATTGCACAAAAGGCGGTGGAGGGGGATTGAAGGGCAGGCCTTTGCAGCCTGGTGTATACTACAACTGCCTTTTGTGATGTGGGTGACCTGCGAGCAGGAGAGGCTTAGCTTCTGGTGGCACATGCTGCTCACAGGGGACTACATGAGTCCATGGGGCAAGGGCACCTCACCATGGCCTTGGCCCCCATGCATGCACTGGGTTCCGACTCTGGCGCAAACCTGGGCACACTCAACACAGTGAGCTGGTTTGGTGCTCATTGTATCATCCTTTTGGAGCAGGAGGATTTCTGGCCCTCTTGGCCCTCCACATCCCCTGCTGTCCTCATGGCTGGAGAGGAGACCTGCAATGAGGCAAAACTGACACCAAGGCAGGCCTATCCATGGTAAAAGCAGAGGTGTGCTGGCATTAGGTGTTGAGAGGTTTGCGTGGGGAAGGGATGGGGGGAGGAAGTACTTAACCACTGACGTTTATTTAGTGCAAGCCTGGCCCAGTGGGTTGAATTGTGTCCCCCTACCACCAAATATGTCCCAGTAACTGTGAATATGAGCTTATTTGGAAAAGAAAAAGGGTCTCTGCAGATGTAGTTAAGAATCTTGAGATGAAATCATCTTGGATTTAGGGTGGTTCTAAATCTAGTGTCTCTTTTTTTGGTTTGTTTGTTTGTTTGTTTGAGATGTGGTCACTCTGTTGCCCAGGCTGGAGTGCAGTGGCACCATCTCAGCTCACCACAGCCTCCACCTCCTGAGCTCAAGAGATCCTCCCGCCTTAGCCTCCTGAGCAGCTGGGACTACAGGTGTGCACCACCAGGCCTGGCTAATTTTTGTATTTTGTGTAGAGTTGGGGTTTCACCACATTGCCCAGGCTGGTCTCAAATTCCTGGGCTCAAGGGATGCGCCCATCTCAGCCTCCCCAAGTGTTGGGATTGCAGACATAAGCCACCGCACCCAGCCCGAATCTACTGTCTTTATAAGAGAAAGAAAAGGGAGCTGTGACACATGGGGAAGACGGCCATGGGAAAACGGGGACAGAGATTGGGGTGATGGAGCCACCAATCGAGGAATGCCCAGGGTTCCCAGGAGCTGGGAAAGGCAAGGAAGCTTCTCCCCTAGAGGCTTTGGAGGGAGTGTGGCCCTGCTAACGCCTTGATTTTGGCTCAGTGATGCTAATTTTGGACTTCTGGCTTCCAGAACCGTGACCGAATAAATTTCTGTGGTTGGGAACCACCAAGTTTGTGGTAATTTGTTGCCGCAGCCCCAGGGAATGAACACAGCTGGCAAACATGTAGCAGGCAAGTGCCTCCTACACCCAAGGAGGATGCCAATAATCACCCTCAGTGTCCCTTCTGGGGAACCCGGCACCACCCCCGATCCTGCCCACAGAGCCCTCCGGCAGCTGCTGCCACATGGCTGGAGCTGCCACACTCCATGCTGTGATTTAGTGCTCACCACGTCCCTAACACTGGACTAGGCTCAGGCAGTTCAGAAAAGGGTCTGGCAGAGCCACTGTTCTCGAGGGTCCTGGAGTCTTGGCCTATGTGGATGTGGGGCGTGGGCATACACCTCTGGAGCATGCACAGTGCCTGCCAGTCTTTGGACATCTGCTCAGGCCACCCAGCCTCAGCTCAGCAGCTGGGCTTTCTCCAGCTTTCGGGCTGTCCAGCTGCAGCTCAGCAGACAGCAGCCTAGGACTTGTAACTTATTCCCCTTAGGGTGAATCACCCCCAGAGATTTAGGCAGAGAAAACTATCGTTTGAGCCAACTGGATAAAGAAAATGCTCCAGTCTTTCTCCATGGCTCCAGAAAGAAGGACTGGCAGGCACTGTGCATGCTCCAGAGGTGTATGCCCACGCCCCACACCCACACAGGCCAAGACTCCAGGCCCCTCGAGAACAGTGGCTCTGCCAGACCCTTTTCTGAACTGCCTGAGCCTAGTCCAGTGTTAGGGACATGGTGAGCACTAAATCACAGCATGGAGTGTGGCAGCTCCAGTCATGTGGCAGCAGCTGCCGGAGGGCTCTGTAGGCAGGATCGGGGGTGGTGCCGGGTTCCCCAGAAGGGACACTGAGGGTGATTATTGGGTGTAGGGGGCACTTGCCTGGATTTTGCCTTTAAGTCCAGGGACAGCCTGGATTTAAAGGTCTATGAAATTCCTGAGGTGAATTCTTTCCGGAGCCGTGGAGAAGGACAGCACAGAGTAAGTGTGACACGGGAGGCAGGTCTTAAAGGAGAAGCAAAACTCTCCAGATATGGGAGAAAGGACAAAATATCACACAGGATGCAGCCTCCGCCGCCCTCAAAGAGGGGTGCTTATCCTGATGGCGGGGGAGGTTTCCTCACTCAGGGCTTTCTCTTTCCTTCTCTTCAGCACGGTCCCCTCCGATTGCTTGCCTCAGAATCACTGGCTATACTTATACAAAAGCGGATTCCTGACCTGCCTCCCAGACAGACTGAGTTCGAATCTCTGGCTGGGACCTAGATATCTGCATTTTAAATAAGGTCCCAGATGATGCTGATGTATCATCAACTAAGAATTACTGGCCTGTTAGCGGTACTTCCAACACAGCCCACCATGCCAGTACAAAGCAGGTGTGCACACTTTTGGAAGGATCCCCATTTTCCCCTGGGGAACTGGCCTTGGGATATGACCAACAGCGCCCCATAGCTCTCAGAACATTCCTGTCCCCATGGGCCCTCGCGGGCAGGCTGAGCACAGCACTGTGGCACTCAGCGGCTGGCCTGGGATTCGGTGGAAATAGGTTTGCTGCTTCTCAGCCAAGTGGCCTGAAGCAAATGATTTAAGCTGTCTCGATTTCCTCATCTGGATAATGGGGACACAAATAGAACCAATAAAAAGTGTTGAGAAGACTGAATGCCGGCATGTGCATGAAATGCCTCATCGGTGCATAGCACAGCGTTTGATAACTCAGAACTTTTTCAAAAAGGTATGATGATGAAAACCTTATTCTGAAGAAAGAAAACTTCACAGACATCATCATGACAAAGCCCAGCTGAAGCTCTACTGCACATCAGACCCTCCTGGGGAGTGTTTGGAAAACATCAGTCTAGTGGCCCCTCCCTAGTCTTATGCCTTCCCCATCCTTCCCTCCTACCTGTGAAACCAGAGGAATCTCTAGTACGGGGTGTCTGAATTTTTTGAAAAAGAGGAAGCTTTCCTATGGCAAGAATCACCCCGGGGCACTTGAAGACATGGCCTGGCCTCTCCGGAAAATTCTGCTTTGGGTGTTGGAGATGGGTTCTTGGAACTTGCATTTTTAATCAGGTGCTTCTTAACTTTTCAGCAATTAAGGAAACACTGGTTTAAAGTGGGTTTAACCCACTGTGGTTGAGAGAGGTTTTGGTGCCACCCTGACCAGCCGAGGCCGTCTCCCCTGTTACCCACAATTCCTTGTGACAACGCCACCTCTATCCAGGAGGGAAGTGTCACTCATGGTGTGGAGCCTGCTAGTCGTGTTTGGAGATTGCAAAGCACAGTCTTCGTCGGTCTGTGTATGTGTTCATGTAAGCGTGCACACAGACTCACACTTCTGAAAACTACCTCGATGATGGCAGGAAAAAAGAACTGCTAAAACTGTAGAAGTTGAGGGCTAACACAGTGCTCAGAGGAACTTTATCTCTAACACTAAATAGAAACAAAGGATGAGGAGGGGTCCCATGGACAGATGGGAAGAACGGGAGACTCAGTTCAGAGTGGAGGCCCCTGACTGAAAGCCAGCAGTCCCCACGTGGAGCTCTTGCCTTCTAGGTGGTTCAGCCTCGCAGGCTGCTTCCGTCTGAGAATCCTGGAAGGCTCGCCCTTCCCCATGTGCTTCAAGCCTAAAGAAGTGTTGGGAGCTGTCCTGCCACTCGTGGGGCAAGGGGAGGACTGCTTAACCAACCCTGGTGAGACGTGAGCTAGGGAGAGGCTGCTGTTCTTGCCCTTGCCCTCCCATGTCTTTCTAAGGATGATTCTACAAACCTTCTTTCTGTCTCCGCCGTGGAGCTGGCTGCCAACGGGCAGCTTTGCTTACCCAGCCTGGTGCTGCTGGTGGTGCCTTAGTCTTCTTTTTTTTTTTTTTTTTTTTTTTTTGAGACAGAGTC
>NC_045440.1:96004946-96127571 GCF_002776525.5 Piliocolobus tephrosceles
TTTTTTTTGTATTTTTAGTAGAGACGGGGTTTCACCATGTAGACCAGGATGGTCTCGATCTCCTGACCTCGTGATCCACCCGTCTCGGCCTCCCAAAGTGCTGGGATTACAGGCTTGAGCCACCGCGCCCGGCCAGTGCCTTAGTCTTCTGATGTGATCTCTGTAACAGGGACTTGAAAATAACACTCAGAGCTGCGCCCTGCTCAAATGGTCACAGTTCACATCCTGAAGAACCATCTATTCTGGGCATGTTGAAGTTTGGAGCAGATCAGTGCTGGATAAACAGTGTCTTTCCAGGACTAGACCAGGAACACCAAATATAGTAGAAATGTAACAAGCCCTCAGAAGACGATTTATGAAAACAAAACAACAAAATGTGTAATTCTGTGAATATACTAAAAACCATTGAATTATACACTTTAAATGAGTGAATTGTATGGTATGTGAATTATATCTCAACAAAACTTTTACAAAAAAAAAATTAAATGCTGAAAAGTAGATGATTTCCTGGAAAGGTAGTTTCTCATTTTAAGATACAATTATCAGCCTGTGTGGGACCTGCTTTTCTCTCCAAGCCTGTCCTGTTAAGAAATATCAGCATGCATTTCTCATCAGCACCACAGAACCTGACTGCTCCCCACCCCACAAATCACTCAACTTTGGAAAAGGGTGAGATTTGACAAATCCCAAAAGAGCTAAACAGGAGAGCCATCACTATTCAGGTTTGCGTTTGCAAACTGAATCCTTACTACCACAAATAACGGCAGCTTGCACTTGCTGAAGAGCTCTTCTGAATCAGGGCCTGCTTAAGCACATTCAGTGCTCACATGAGCCTGTCGCCCAGGCTGGAGTACAATGGTGGGATCTCGGCTCACTGCAACCTCTGCCTCCTGGGTTCAAGCGATTCTCCTGCCTCAGGCTCCTGAGTAGCTGGGATTACAGGCATGTACCACCACACCAGGCTAATTTTTGTAATTTTTGTATTTTTAGTAGAGATGAGGTGTCATTATGTTGGTCAGGCTGGTCTCAAACTTCTGACCTTGTGATCCGCTCGCCTCGGCCTCTCAAAGTGCTGGTATTACAGGCATGAGCCACTGCACCCAGCTTACCTGGAGAGCTTTAAAAGCCACTGCTGCCTTGTTCCCATCCCTGGAGAGTCTGATTTTATTGTTTTGGGGTGCGGCCAGCGCACAAGCTTTGGGTTTTGTTTTTTTTTCATAGCACACCAGGGGATTCTAATAAGAGCCCTGGCTCTAGAGTCCAAGTTTACATTAAAGAGGCTATTTACTTCTTGCCTGGTACTATCCCTGTGACTTGGGTAGCTGTCCCTGGCAGCATGGCTACATTCCTCCATCTGGGGTTAACAGAGAGAAGGGGAATGAGTTTCAGGACAATGGCTGTGGCTGCAGGCTCCTGCACAATCTATCTGGCCCTGTCTGATCTTGAGCCTCTGCTGGCCTTTTCTTCCCCACAGCTGGAAACCTGATCTTAGTCCCAGTCCAGTTCCAGCCCACCTCGCCCATTCTGCCCCAAGCCCACAGCCCACTTCTCACCCTGGGTGGGGGGAATCAAGGTAGCCGTAGCTCAAGAGTGTGTGCCAACAGCAAGAATTCCTGATTATTAATCCACCCACCCCAACATTGGAATCCTATAAGCACGTTGTGGTCTGCACTGTGAAGCTGGTTAAGGTAACTGCAGGCCTGTCCAGCTCCTCCGGGCTTAGGATCTCGTCAGGAACCTGGCTCCCTTCTCACATGTGGCCCCTGCATTTCACTTAGTGAAGGGGAATCTTGTCTTCCTGTTAGCCTTTGATCCCTGGAGCTGCCCCTTTCTATTTTAGTCTTTAATTCCTTTCCCACCACTGTGCCTGAGTAGGCAGGTCTTCCTCAGACCAGTTTTGCACTGCAGTCCTCCTGGCAGGCTGCCTCCTATAAAATATCCCTCTTTGGTGGGGTGTAGTGGCTCATGCCTGTAATCCCAGGACTTTGGGAAGCCGAGGCGGGCGGATCACCTGAGGTCAGGAGTTCGAGACCAGCCTGGCCAACATGTTGAAACTCCGACTCTACTAAAAGTACAGAATTACCTGGACATGGTGGCATGTGCCTGTAATCCCAGCTACTCTGGAGGCTGAGGTGGGAGAGTCGCTTGAACCTGGGAGGTAGAGGTTGCAGTGAGCTGAGATTGTGCCACTGCACTCTAGCTTGGGTGACAGAGTGAGACTCTGTCTCAAAACACACACACACACACACACACACACACACACACACACACACACAAAAGTCCCTCTTCAAGGCCCACACACTTGTCCAGAATCTACATTTCCAATGTTTAAATAGGATTTGCCCGTCAAAATAGAAACATACAGTAGGGTCCTCTGAAGTTAATATGGAAATTCGGTTAGAAAAACAAGACTAAAATACTTGAGGAAAGAAAATGGGAAACCTGAGACTAAGATCATGACCCCTGGAAAGGATATGGCCATCCCAGCCTCAAGCGCTCTCAGCTCTGGGCTGCTCCCCTGCCTGCTCCCAGGCATGCTGGCCCCCACTGCAGGAGGGGACGTCCTCTCTCCCTGCCCTTCCAGCCCGGGCCAGCTCCCTCTCCTGCCCTCAGGAGTCAGCTGCAGGAAGGAACTGGAGTCGGCTTCAGCCTGATAATCACAGCAGGAAATGGCTAAACTCTCCTGGGAAATTTTGGGTCTCGGAGACCCTGGGCCTCATTTTTGACCTTTGTCTCCAATATGGACCCTTCTTATACTCAGCCATACAGTATTCTGACTCCACAGCTCCCAACTCTTCCTACTACAGCACTTCCTGGCTCTCAAGGCTTTTGGCTTTGCCTTCTGGAAAGCTTGTTCCATTGACAGGAGTTCCCCATGGCTAGGGCCCTCTCCTCCTTCTCACTGGAGCTGAGGACACAATGGGTGATAGCCCTTGCGAGTGGAGGCTGCTCATTCTCCTGCCCCCCGTTTACCTAAGGCCTGGAACCCACTGTTGGCATCTTGAAGCTTCTTACTGCTGTTTACAGGCAAATATGTGTTCACCCTCCTCTAGAAAACGCTTCTCTGCTGAGATCTGTGCCATCCTCCTCGACCATCTGTCATGTTTAGAATTAGTTCATTTGCTGACAGAAAACCCAAAATAACACTATCTCAAACACTCGAGATTTTATTTTTTAAGTTAAAGAAGTCTCTCTCTGAGGCAGAACGTCCCGAGCAGATAATTTGGCTTCATGAAGTCTTCGGGGACCCACAGTTTTTCCTGCTCATGGTTCTCCCATTCTTAAGGTGGAAGCCTCGTCTTATGGCCCAAGATGCGGCCCACACCTCAGCCACCACGTCAGAGCTCCAGGTCGGCCACGGAGAGAAGGGAACAGGAAGGGCTTCCAGAGCACCCCAGAGCAGGGACACAGCCACTCCCAGCGACCAGCTAGGATGAGCCATGTGATCTTAAAAAGTCTGGGTGGCAATGGCTCTGGCTACAAATCTAACCTCTTCTTGCTAAGGAAGAAGGGGCTGATGGATACGGGAGGGAGTCTCAGTCTCTCCCACATCACCCTCATTACTGGCCTCCACACATCTTAGGTCTCCCCTCACAAGGTCTGAGGACTTCACTGCTCGTTTCCCTCAAACTGTGCCATCATCTTGGGAGTCCTCAGCACTGCATCAGCCATCTCTTGATACCTCCATCCAAGCTGTCCCTCCATCCAGCCTCCCATCCTCAAGGCCACAGCAGGGAGCTTGTCATCCCAACTCCGAAGTATCCAGCTCACTGAACTCTTATCCTTCCTGCTTTCCCCTCTCTCCCACGAAACCTCTTCTAGGATCTCATGGGGATCTTGAGTTCCTGGCCTCCTCCCCACTTACCAAGTAAAAAAGCCCATCCTCAATGCCTGCTGGCCTGGCGCCCTCATGGTCTCCCGTCCTTGTGCACACACTCCCTGCTCCTGCTTCTGGCTGAGCCAGCCCTTGCCCTCACCAGCTGAGCCTCGCTCCTCTGCTGCGCAGATCACACAGCCTCAGTCAGCAGCTGCATCCCAAAGAGAAGTTACATGTTTTGTTGTTGTTGCTTCATTTTGGGAGACGCTGCTCCCAAAGCCTCTCACATGGACTCTGTCAGCTCCTTCTCCCATTTCCCGTCACGGCCCTTTCAGATCCTAGTGCTTTCTGCAAGCCTCCCTGCCTCCCAGCCATGACTGCTTCCTGTTTTTTGGAAGAGGTGTCCTCAGTGTGGCCGCCGCCACTTCCTGCCCTGTCACCAGCGAACTTCTCTGCTTGTGTTCTCTCTGTCCCCTTCTCCAAGGAAGGGTGGTCCCTCTGCTGAGCTAAGACTGAACCGCCCACAGGTGGTAAGCCTCTCATCCTCCTGCCTTCTCTGGATTATTATTCCTTTGAGTATCCTTCCACTGCCTGTGCCTTCAACCTCTTCTTCATCGGCTTCTTCCTCCCTGAAAAGGAATATGAAGATCTCTTTCAAATTACAAAAGTCCTCTGCATATCCCGCTCTCTTGGCCTATATAGATTGTTTTGCAGCAAAGTTTGTTGAGAAAGTTGTCTTTGCTCCCTTTATCCACTTCTCCACCCCATTCGGGCTCCCACCCTTTCCTCTCTGGCTTCTCCTCTCATGATTTCCTGGAAACTGGGTGAAGGCTTCTACTTAGATGGGCTTTCCGGGGCTCTACTTACAGACTTCCCTGGGGCAGGAGACACCATCAGCCATACCCCACCCCTCTGCTCCCCTAGTTTTCCTGGCATGACTCTTTCTCTGTTGTCTCCCAGGCCAGCCCCTTTCATCTGGGTGTCTTGGGAATGCTGTCCTCCCAGCATTCCCACAGCCCATGGCTCTTCTCTTCGCAGGGCCCATCTTCCTCCCCACAGTGACCTTTCACACCCAGGATGTCAGCTGCTGCTTACGCCCAGCAGAGCTTTCTGGTTTGAGCGGAGCTGAGCTTGCCAGGCCTCAGGCAGATCTGGGCATGTCTGGGGACCTGGTGAACAGACTCGCCCAGGTCTATTTGTAAGGGAACTAGCAGTGTCCCAGGAAAGAACCAGCCTATTGTTTTGCCTCCTCAATGACAACCAATCAACATATTTAACTCAACACATATTAATAAACACTCTTCTAGAAACTGGGGGTACAGCAGGGAACAAAACAGACACAATTCTGGTCTTCATGGAGGCAGACAGACACAAGATAAGTAAGATCACATTGCAAGAAATGCCGAGGAGAAAAAGCAGGGTGAAGGGATAGGATGTGTGTGTGTGTGTCTGTCTGTGTGTGTGTGTGTGCGTGCATGCAGGGTGGGTGGGTGTGCGTGTTGACATTTGCAATAGGGCAGTCACTGAGATGGTGACATTTGAGCAGAGACTGAAGGGTTGGTGTGTGATCATGTGCATGGAGAGTATTCCAGGTTGGGGGACAGCAGGTGTAATGAAGCTTATAGGAGGCCATTGCTTTGGGCCGAGCTCTTGCACTAGGTCCAACAGACCAGACCAAGTCAGAATGGAGCCACTTGTGCTAGCTTGCTATATAATTAAACTTAACTCTAAAATGGGCCCATTTTCCAAAAAATAGGAAAATAATCAGAAGGGCACCAGCTTACCTGAGCTGGCATGATAAGGAAAACCCCTGTTTTAACACTATCAGGAAAGTCACTTTGAAACGAGCATCCCACTTTGTGCTCCATTTCTGCTTCTTCAGCCCTCTTCTGCCTATAAGCCTCGCCCCCCACCTCAGTGCATCAGAGTACCTGTTCTAAATCTGTAGATGGGATGCTGCCCGATTCATGAATTGCTAATAAAAGCCAAGTAGATCTTTCAACTAAATTTGTTTTAAAAGATTTTTTAAAGTAGTCCTGAGAGAACAGCAAAAATTCTTTGCTTGAGAACTGAAGGAAGCAGAGTGAATCAGACTAACCCCCAAGGTAAATCAGGTCAGTAGTGGTGGAGGGGTGTGTGTGTGTGTGTGTGTGTAGGGTGGGGGTATTAGGGCTGATAATTTAGGGTTTTGTAAAAACTTGGGTTTTACTCTGAGGTAGAAAGACTAGGGAGGGTTCTGAGCAGAGGAGTGATGTGTTCTAATTGATGTTTTAAAAGGCTGTGTTGAGAATACGCCAAAGGGCAGAAACAGACCTATGACAATAATCCAGGCAAGAGAAAATGGTGGCTGGGTCTGGGCTGGGAGCAACGGAGGTAGTAAGAAGAGACTAGAATCTGCTACCTTTTTAAGAGTAGCACCGGCCGGGCGTGGTGGCTCATGCCTGTAATCCCAGCACTTGGGGAGGCCGAGGTGGGCGGACCACGAGGTCAGGAGATCGAGACCATCCTGGCTAACACAGTGAAACCCTGTCTCTACTAAAAATACAAAAAATTAGCCAGGCGTGATGGCGGGCACCTGTAGTCCCAGCTACTCAGAGGCTGAGGCAGGAGAATGGCGTGACCCCGGGAGGCGAGGCTTGCAGTGAGCCGAGATCACACCACTGCACTCCAGCCTGGGCGACAGAGTGAGACTCCGTCTCAAAACAAACAAACAAACAAACAAACAACAACAAAAAAAACAGTAGCACCAACAGAATTTGCTCATGGTGGACCCACAGATGATGCTATTTAAGAGAGTAATCCAGTCTCTGGGTATTATTGTCTACTTGGGCTATGCCTTCAGATTGCACAGTGTGGGATTAGGGTCTTTTTTCCTTGTAGCAAATGGATGTTCCCAATGTCAGTCATTGTGGAAAGATGTTAATCCTGAGGTAAGAGGAGAGGCATGCTTGGATAGGGGCCAGGGTGTCAGTGGGGACTGGGGCAGAGATGCTGGGGACCTTCCTGGTGATGGTGGTGTTGGTGTTGTTGGTGATAGTGGGGGTGGATACTGAATGAATTAGCCCTGATCTAGAGGCAGACCAGGACCTAGAAAAGGCTTGGCTGGTGAGGGACTAGGGTTGGGCTGGGTTCTGCTGGTTTTCAAAGAAGCTACTTCTAATTGTGGTCATACTTCACATGCTTTTTGTGCATTTGTTCCTTTTCAATGCAGACAGCAATGCCCTCGACAGTGGGTACATTGGTCCCAGTGAGACAGGGCAATTGTGGTGGCTCCTGGAATGAGCATTTGGACCTAGGCATGGCTCTGAGTCTTGGGTGGTCCAGGACACCACCACAGTGAGCAGGAGCAGGGAAGGGGGAACCATGGATAGCAGGTGGCACAGAAGTCTAGTTCAAGAAGTAAGTTTATATAACCTCCTGTTCCCCCTCCCCCACCCCCCATATATACCAGGGTTTGCTAGGATTCCCTGGAATATGTTGAGAGGGGCTGGAGTTCCCTAAGAGTGGGAGGAGGCAGAAGCAGAGAAAGGCTGTCCTGGGTGACTCACTGTCATGCTATTTTTGACTCCAGGCTCCTGTTGCCTGGGAAATGTGCCTTCTTATAGTCAGCTGACTCCCAATCTCTCTCTCCAGACTGGCTTTCTTTCCTGATATCCACACCTCTTGGGCGTCTTGCCTTAGATATCCCAGACCTCAAACCTAAAGTGAGCTCTTCTCTTCTGCAAACTTCTCTCTCTCTTGTTCTCAGCCTCCAGAATGACACCACGAGCCAGCCAGCTGCCCAGACTGGAACCCTGGGTCAAATTTGAAGCCTTTTTTCCTTTTGTCTGTCACATGTAGTTAATCGTAAGGCCCTATGTATCACCTCCTAAACATCTCCTGACTCCCCCTTTCTTTTCCATCCTTGCTGCCCTGGCCAGAGTTTTGGGGTGATTCCTTACAGGGGAAACTCCTTACAGGCACTTTTGCCTCATTGTGCCCTCCTCTCTGCTCCTAACCCCCCATGGCTCAGAGCGACCTTCCCAGTGTCACCTCCTGCTCAACGTTCTTCAGTAGCTCCCATCACCTTTGGGAGATGACATACAGCAGATAAGGCTGTGTTGGTATGGCTCAGGCTACCCGCCAGCCTCTGGCCACTCCCTGCAGCACTTCGTGGGCAGTGATTCTGGACAGCTAATAGTTCCTGAACCCTGCTGGGGTTGGGTTGGGGTGGGGGACACTTATTCCCAGCATCTGTCTTTCTACAGACTGGAGGGAATTTCAGATTACCAGAGGGAACTGTAAAGAAGAGATACTTGGAGCTTCTCACAGACCCCCTCTCTGTTCTCCTGGGGCTGGGGTGGGCTCTTTGTGACCTGGGAAAAGAAACAGAGCACACTCACCTGGGCATTGATCCTGTCTTGTCTTGAAGTAAAATGCATTCAGGTCTGTTTTCCAGTGTTCATGGATTGGGGTAGGCTCTGCTTTGGGTAGGAATGACCCTAGTTTTGGGTGGAAGGAGTTCAATTTATGGGGCACTCATTAGGAAACCCACTCCCTCCACAGTGCTATTTATTATTCCCTTAAAGTTCTAGGAAAACCAGGCTCTCTCACACCTCTGTGTTGTAGCCTCCGCTCTTCCCTGGAAATGTCCTGTCCTGCTCGCCCACATGGCAGAGTTCTCTGTCGTGTTGTGTTGCTCAGGCTCTGCATCTGCTGTGGTGGCCGCTTCCCCCACCTGCCCTTTCCTGCATGCAGACTCCAGTGCTCCTTCCTGAGGCTTCCAGCACACTATGGGCATCTTCCATTGTTACAAGAATCTAAATAAATAGCAATGTCCTTATGTCTTATGCAGGGGTGTTTTTTTCTGGCGGGGTAGGGGGAGTGTGATGGTGATGGGGGTCATCTTTTCATCTTTATGGTAGTTGTGCCTTGCAAATGGTCCAGCACACAGTCTTTTGGTAACTGTTTGCTGAATAATTCAGTTCAACCTAGTCTATTCAGCATAGATTCTATTGTAGGCACTGTATTTTGCATTGGGAAACACAAATGAATAAGGTATCATGGGGACCCCAGAAAGCGGTGCAGCTTAGTGGTAAAGACACACTTGCATAATGTAAGTCCTATACTAAATCTATGAAAAATGTTGCACTTGTGTGGTTAAGAAGTATTGGATTTGGAACTGGGACTCCAAGTTTAAATTCTAGCTTCAAAACCTACTAGCCTAAATTTTCATAGCTGTGAAATGGGAATAGTAGTATCCATCTCATAGCTCAAGGATTAAATAAGATAAAGTATGTAATCACATCCTGCATGGTTACTGGGCAATAATATACGCTCAAGTAATGTGTGCAGAAATGAATATGCCTCATTTGATGGGAGCACAGAACCTAGAGCCTTTGGATTTGCTTGGGGCAGTTGAGCAGACTTCACAGAGGAGACATTAGCACTGGATTCAGAGAAAGTAGCTGGAAATGGCACTTCTGGAGAGAGGTCTTGGAGATAAACTTCCTGGGGCTTAGCCTGGGGGCTGTAGCTAGGTGAAGCTGCAGGCCAGGCAGTTTCCAGAGGAGCGGCCACAGCAATGGGATCTGTGGCAAGATCCCCTGCCCCAGAAGCCACTGAGTCACACCGAGGCCCAGAGGACTCTGTTTTGTTCCGAGTGAGCTTTCGGCTGAAGGACAAGCCTGGACAGGGCCTCTGTTAGCTGGGACTTTGTGCCCAGCTCTGTTTTATGGGAGCAGCTTGGAGCCCTGCCTGACCCCTCCCATCCCTGCAGGGAGGCCCCAAGGAGCCTCAGCCCGGATTCCTAAAGTGAGTTCCAGCTGTGGTTTAGAGAGGGGTATGTTTTGCTTAGAGCTTTATTTTAAGCCTTGCAGCACCCAAAGCAGAAAAGCCATAATTATTGCATCATAGCAGTAGGTGTAGAGGTCAAGCAGCCCTCAGGATGAAATCCCAGCTCCTTCAGTTTTTGACCTGGCGTAAGTTATTTAACCTCTTCAAGCCTCTTTCCTTCATCTGTCAAATGGGAGTAATAAGGCACACTTCCCAGGTGTGTTACCAGAATTAAATAAGAAAACACACATTTTCTTACTTAACACAGTGAAGAGCTTTGTGCCTGGCATTTATTATTTACAGTTGCTGTGTGGGAAGGTTCAAAGAAAGGACCTGGAGACTCTCTCCCCGATCTAATGAATCATGGAGTCCTGCAGACTCAGTGTTTCTCAAACTTTATGTCCAAATCACCCAGCGATCTGGAGGATGCACAACCTGATCCAGGAGGCCTGGGTGGGACCTGAGGGTCTGCATGATTGATGAGCTTCCAGGTGATGCCCTGGCTGCTCTGCAGGACCACACGGTGAGCACAGGGCTCCAGACACTTTTCTCCCCCTGCCCCACTCCACCCCAGGACTCCTCTCCCCTCCATCATGGCCCAGGTAATGCTCTTCTCACGGGTTTGGCTTTGTCCAGCCTTCCTCACCTCTATGCCTGCAGCTCACTGTTGCATCATGATTCCTCTTGAAGTGTAGGAGAAACTGCTGATATACAGTCACATATGATCGGAGGAGCTGCTGCTTCTGCTGGGGGTGAGGGCAGGGGATGACATGACTCTCTCAGGAGGAGATGGCCTTTTATCTAGCAAAACATCTTGGAGACTGCTTGGTGTGAGGGAGATGAGGCACCCAAGGCTTGCTTTTAAGGAGACTTTAAGTGGTCTGAGGCTTAGCAAGATAGCTATTGCAGACATGATCTCCACGTGTGGATGGTTGGCTGTTAGGCTATTTGCTGTGACTCAGTTTCTCTGTTGAAAAAGGGCTTAAAGGGGGCCAGGCCTGTTGAAATAGGGCTTAGTGGGGGCCCGGCACGGTGGCTCATGCCTGTAATCCTAGCACTTTGGGAGTCTGAGGTGGGCGGATCACTTGAAGTCATGACTTTGAAAAAGGGCTTAGCAGGTACCTGGGATTGTCAGTGAGGGAAACTTGCTTTGGGCAGGCAGCTGGATGCAGGGCCCAGACCCACCTTCTCCTACCGTATCGCTCCATCCCTGCTTGGTGGGGAAGAAAGGGTTCAGTTCAGCCTTTAAGAAACAATGGTCACACAGATGTTTAGACAGATTAAGTCTTGCTTTACAGAGCTTGTGGCCATTTCCATTATGTGCTCAGAGATACTCTGGAGAAAAGAGGAAAACATGCAGATGGATGCTGAGGAGTAAGGCTGATGTCCCAGTCCAGTGGTTGCCTGCACTGCTGGGGTCTAGATCCCACACAGGCCTTACCTTCAACTGGGATGCCTTCCCACAGTTTTCTGTTAGCCATTGGCTTTGGCAGGTAAGCAGCACTGTGGTGGCTTCACATAATTCTAATGTCAAGAAATACAAAATTGAGATTTACTGAATTGTGCAGAAACGAAGGAGGAGCTGTGTACCAAGAAAGAGTCCTGAGCTGCAGTCAGAGATTCTGCTACCAGGGGTTGGAGTGGTTGATCTCTAAGGTCAGATTCTAAGAGAAGATCTGGAGGAACATAATTTTCTAGCTGATGAATGAAAGAATGCAGATGGTAATTACTGCACATGAAACACATTCAGGAGGACACTGGGACCTCTGTGAGGCTTTATCTACTTTTTTGGTCTTCTTGTATAAAAGAAATGATTGGAGTGAGCCTAGCTGGTTTGTTAGCTAAACACAGATGTGCACTTGCAGCTGTAGTTACACTTGTTGGGCTGTCAGGAGGAAATTGTATATTGTGTATTCATGAGAAACTGATTAAACAGAGGAAACTGAAGGTTCACTGGTGATGGCTGTGATCCACTTTGATGGACTACATATAAAGGAAATGCTTTAAAACATTTGAGGACCTGGAGTTGATCCACAACACATTATTTTACACCTATGGTGCCTCTGTGGAATTAAAAAACACCACTTTCATCATCTTATTTATTTATTTACTTACTTATGTATCTGCTTCAAGAAAGTAATGGAAACAACTTTAATTAATTAAAAACACATATGTAGGCCAGGTGTGCTGGCTCATGCCTATAATCCCAGCACTTTGGGAGGCCGAGGTGGGAGGATCACTTGACGTCAGGTGTTCGTGACCAGCCTGGCCAACATGGTGAAATCCCGTCTCTACTAAAAAAATACAAAAATTAGCTGGGCTCGGTGGTGAGTGCCTGTAATCCCAGCTACTTGGGAGGCTGAGGCAGGAGAATTGCTTGACCCTGGGAGGCAGAGGTTGCAGTAAGCCAAGATCGCGCCACTGCACTACAGCCTGGGCGACAGACTGAGATCCCATCTCAAAAAATGAAACAAGACAAAAAAACCCACATATGTAAACAGGGTAGCTTAAAAATAAGTCAGAAAGAGATCAGACACCATTGAGAGGAAGTGGGAGAAAGTTCTGCCCAGAACCTAAGGTGAGATACTAGGTATTAAATGTAATTCTGAGCCTCTCGTCTTGCTTTTTTCACCTTCTTATATATGTGACTCTGCTGGAGTTGCATTTCTCATGGATCCTTCCAAAGAAGTCAATAAAAATTTCCCCAGGAGTCCCAAGCTTGAGTCTGGATCAGCATTTGGCAGATTTCTGAGCCTAGAGACAGAGCACAGGCTTCTCTGGCCCATGATCTCTGCCCTGTGAAAGCCCTTGCCCTGATCTCAGCTCCCATGATGGGCATCCAGTGGCAAGGGGGCCTCTGTGAGTATATTGAGATGAGCCAGGAGGCCTGATGCTGTGCCTGAGACCCAGTCCTAAGAACAGGCCCACAGCTGGTGTCCACGCCTGGCCCACGTCCCCTGGCCAGCCTTCTTCCACCTGCTCTGTTAAGAAGAAACATGCACCCTGTGGCTACAGTCTAGCTCTCCTCGGCCCTCTTTCTTCCCCTGAGGATGTCCTTAGTAATTGTGGCTTTAGTGATGAGCAGCACCAGGAGGCCTTGGGGCGTTGGGCCTGCCGAGCAGGGAGAAGACAAGGCAGGGAGATAGAAGGCTGGAATGTGGGCAGGGCCTTGACGGCCATGCTGAGAACCTAGAACTTCGTTCATGTTTCAAGCAGAGACACTGCCTGGTCAGATTTGATCTTCACTTGGCTCCCAGCTACAGTGCCTGAAGACAGGCCTGAACACGCAGCCCACGGGGAACCTGTTATGTGTGGAGCTTGGAAGTTGAACCTGGCTGGGGTTAAAGGTGGCGGTGATGAAAGGTGCTGGGCATCCGGGCTTCCCACCTCACCTGTGTCACTTCCTCTGCTCTCTATTACTCCATCACTCCCCAATCCCTGCTCTCCGAGCTCCAGTGACAATGAAGCTCTAAGTTCCTTGGAAGGACTCTGTTTCCTCCTGCCTCTGGGCCTTCCCATGACAGCTGGAGTCACCTTGCCCTAGAATAAACCAACAACCTTCACTTGGTGATAGCTGCTCAGGGAACACTCCCAATGCCTCATCCCAGGTCAGGCCTCCCAGCACCTTACAGTTCCCATATGAAACATGCACTTCCCTTGTAATTACGTGGGTGTGGGGGACAACACCTATTTTTGTGGCCTGGCAGCTTCTTTATTTGGTGTGTGGCTATGGTACCCTGGGTTTATTTTGAGGTACCACTCCTCCTCCACCACCATCCTGGGTGCTTTGGGTAAAGTTGACCGGACTCCTAGGAGCCAAGAGTGGGCCATGTGACCAAGATAGGCCAATCAGGACAATCCATGCCCCTTGGCTTCCGGGATTGGTTCAGAAATAGGCAGGTGATCTAAATAAGCCAATCAGGGCTAAGGACACTTGGTCCCTGGATTTTGGTTTGAGTTCTTGAGATCCTGACTTACTTCCATGGTCTATAATGGTGATGTGAGCCTGAAGCTGCCTAGGCCAGCATGAGTAGCCTGAGAATTGAACCAGCCCAGAGGGTGCAGAACCAAGAGATGGCTCCTAATGACATCATTTAAGCTCTAACTCAAGCTGTCCCTGAAGTCAAATCTATCCTTGCACATTTCAGCTACAGGACTCAATTCTCTTTTTAAACACAGATCTGCCTGGGTTGGATCTGGTGAGTCACAACTGGACAATCTCCTCAGCCTATGTTATCTTCCTTCTGCTATGAGCACAGGGGCTGTATTTGTGTCCCCAGGACCTGGCTCAATGCCTGGTGCCAAGAATGTTCAACAAAGGAATGAATAATAAAGAGAGGGGTCCCGGCTTCTCCAACACCACCCCTTCACCCTTTCATACCTGGAAATGAGACGCAGATTGTGGTTCTCTCTGGGTGATGATCTTATTACAAAGCCCTGTTGGAAACAATTTTCTTCAGAGCAAGGAACTCCAACTACAAGAAAGTAGCCACTTATATGGTGTGACAAAAGGGGCCCTGGAAAAGCCTTGTTGCTCAATAAAATTTACAAAGTGCCTTAAGTTCTATTGTTAGCAAGATTCCTTTGGCTTATGGTTCTGAGAACACTTGAGAATTCTCTGTAAATATTCTGTATTTGCTTATGTGAGTATAAAGAAACTCTGAAACAATACACAAGAAACTAATAAAAAACAGTTACTGAGAGTTGGGATGGGAACTGCCCCGATGGAATGAGGTAGGCACAGGAATGAGAATTGTTATAATGTTTGAATTTTGAGCCGTATACATGTTTTGGCTTTTCAAAAATTAAATTTAAAAAAGAACACCCTTGAGAGTGCAGAACCACTAGAAGCCATTAGCAGCTCTTCCCAGCTGTAGGGGAGGACATTTATTTACTGGCTTGTTTTTCAACTGGAGTAGCTGGTTTCAGAGGGGAGGCCCTGATAGACTGGACAGGAGTGGTTTGTCTTGGTTGAGGAAAAAGGAGGTGAAAGAGGGATGCAGAAGCCAGGGGACCATCTGGAGAGGCCTGGACTGGGCAAATCACTGAGAGAGAAGAATTAGGCAGGTTAAACAGAGGGGTAGGACATCAAAGATACTTTCTCAAGGGCCTAGCCACCCCTGGCTGGACTTGATAACTTCCAAGACTCTTTTTTTTTCCTTTAAAAAGTTCCTTATGCTAATGCTCTGTGTCTTCAGGCATGTCCCTTGAGGGCTCTGAGCCTGTGGACTCATCTGTAAAATGAAGGGGTTTGATGAATTACCTAGTCTACTGTCCCTTCCACCTGTGCCGCTTTCATTTGAAGTTGTCTTCTCGCCGACTCTCCGTGTCCTAAAGCCCCACTCCTGTTCAGAACAGATACGAGTTATTACCAGGGAACACAACCTGTACCTTCATAACACGGTAAGCTTAAACACTGAAGAGAGCTTCAGTGTCAAAGCATTTACTGGGGGCATTCACAGTTCCTTCCTGTGTTTAAATATGGCTCACAGAGGTTAAGCAGAGGAGCAGGTAATGAATTAGCTGAGCATGCAGCTGCCTGATGTACTTCCTGCCCTGCTCACCTGCACCCTCTGGGGCTCCCTCACAGGCCCTCTGATGCCCTTGTGACACAGTGTGCTCCCTCACTGCCCAAGGGACTTCAGCAGAGCTGAAAAATCTGTGCTGGTGGCCATGACCCTAGAAAGCTGCTGCACTCACTCCCCTCAGATTGTCACAGGCAAGGAAGGCCCTCTCTTACCTTAGGAACAAAGTGCTGACAGCTTCTGTGGTTGTCAGGCAGTGGTCAGGGGGCAGCAAAGGGAGCACGGCAGCATTTGAGGATGGCTGGAAGGACACAGACCTGGTGCAGGTGATGGTAGAACAGGCAGGCTGGTCTGTGGGGCTGGAGGGTGGGCATGGGCCACAGGCACAGGGGCTGCTGAGTAGTGGAAAGGCAGGAGTTCACCAAGGCCTTGAGAGGTGACAACATGCTAGCAGCCCTAACTCTCAGCGCCTCCTCGGCCTTGGCGTCCACTCTGGCAGCGCTTGAGGAGCCCTTCAGCCTGCCGCTGCACTGTGGGAGCCCCTCTCTGGGCTGGCCGAGGCTGGAGCCAACTCCTTCTGCTTGCCGGGAGGTGTGGAGGCAGAGGCGCAGGCAGGAACCGGGGCTGCGCGCGCCACTTACGGTCCAGCGCGAATTCCAGGTGGGCGTGGGCTTGGCGGGTCCCGCACTCTGACCGGCTGGCAGGCGCCGCCGGCCGCAGGCAGTAGGGGGCTTAGCACCTGGGCCAGCAGCTGTGGAGGGTGCTCCGGGTCCCCCAGCAGTGCCGGCCAGCTGGCGCTGAGCTCAAATTCTCGCCGGGCCTCAGTTGCCTCCCCGCGGGGCAGGGCTCAGGACCTGCAGCCCACCGTGCTCGAGCCTCGCCACCGCCCTCCCACTCCTCCTCCTTTGAGTGTGGCTCATGGCTGTCCAGGTAGCCAATGGGGAACTGGAATGGCACTGGAGTGGGCCTCAGCTGTGTTCTGGAACCTTGAGCACAGGGCTTTGGCATGCATCTTTCTACCTCTACCACCTGCCCCTGCCCTTCAGCTGCCCTGGGTGAAGAAAGTGCCTTTGGATGTCAGGTGCCTCCCCATGCCAGGGTCCTGTGTGCTGGGAGCTCTGTGTACCTATCACCTGGTGGCTGGCATTAGATGGCCTGAACTCTCTTTGCCCAGAGTGTCATAATTCACACACCTGTTTCTTTTAGAAATAATGACCTCGATTGACTCCTCTTACTTTGTATTTCTTAAATATTTTTCATTTCCCTAATTTTCCCTGACCTTCTCCCATTCTCAGTCCCTGCCAACAGGAATCTCATTGATAAATCCACTTTCTCCCTCCCTGCCCATGTCCCGCCCCTTCTTCCAAGAAGCCCTTGGCAGAAGGCTTCACTGATTGCAAGGTGATAGTTCATAAACTTGTCTACAGCCCTAGGGGGTGGCAAGGCAAAGGGAGTGGGCTAAGATACTTTAGATATGGGAGGGAGAGATGAAGAGACAGTCAGAGGCTAGGCTAGATGTTGTTCTTTTTCTTTTTCGTTCTGTGATCTTCAGAAGCTACTTAGGCAACATGACCCAAAGTCTTAAGACATCTGTTAAATACTGTATATCTACAATATGAGTTATATAAGAAGGGAAGTTGGTAAACAAAATGAGTTTGGGCTTTGCAGTCAAACACATTTGGATTGAAATCTCATTTTAACTATTTAGCTGAAGTGTGATGTGGACAATTCTCTGAAGAATAATTACTTTTTTTTTTTTTTTTTTTGAGACAGGGTCTTGCTCTGCCACCTAGGTTAGACACAGTAGCCTGATCATAGTTCACTGTAATCTTGAACACCTTGGTTCAAGCGATCTGCCTGCCTTGGCCTCCTGCATAGCTAGGACTATGCCAGACTAATTTTAAAACATTTTTTGTAGAAATGGGTCTCAGTATGTTACCTAGAATCTTCAACTCCTGGCCTCAAGTCATCCTCCTGTCTCGGCCTCTCAAAGTGCTGGGATTATGGGCATGAACCACTGTGTCTGCCAGAATTACCGTTAAATTTGACTCAAGAAACAACAAAAATGTTTGAACTATTATTTTATCCTGTTCCCTGTGGTTTCCTGTATGTTTGAAATATTTCATGATAAAATATATTTTAAACAGTCAATAATGCTCAACAAACACAGACTCTTTCCGTGCCTTTAGAAAAAATATTAGTCGCTCTTATCCCTAGTTGTACTAATAGAAATTGACACAATTTTGTGAAAAGGTAATTTGGCGATATCATCTGAATTAAAAACATGTAAATTCTATGACCAAGCAATCCCAGTGTTTTTGGGGTAGGGCTTTAACAGAACTCCCATTTTATTCTGTATCTCACAATTCTATGAACCTTGAAACCAGACAGGCCTGGCCCGGCAATGCTTCTGCTCCACATCAGCTGAAGTCACTTGCTGGTGTTTACATGGCAGACTGGCAGGTCTGGAGGGTCCAAGATGGCTTTACTGAAGTTGGCAAGAGTGGGCTCCACTGGCACTATCCACCAGAATGCCCACATGTGGCCTCTACAGCATGCTGATCTGATTAGCTGAATTTGTTACAGGGCAGACTACATCCATGGCCTTGCTGCTCAAAATATGGTCCACAGAACAGCAAACAGGCATCACCTTGAAGCTTGTTAGAAATGCATAATCTCTGCCTAGCAGTACCACTTTTAATAATCTGTTTCTAAGGAAATACTAGCAAGCATGTGTATCAATATATGTATAAAGATATTCCCTGAAGCATTTTTCATAACTGAAACCAAGATCTCCATAAACAGAAGAATGGTTAGAGAACTCATGGAACACCCACACCATGAATACCACAAAGCCATTCTAAGAAATATGTGTATATAGGCCAGGAAAGACAGCCATGATATGCTGTTTAGTAAAACAAAAGCAAGTGGCAGGATAATATGTAGGACAGGAACCATTTTTATTAAGAAAAATATTTCAGTAAATAGCTCTATCATCTATCCATTCATTCATCTCCAAATCTGGAAGGACAGACATTAAATGAGCAGTGTTTCTCTCTTGGGATAATAGAGGGATTTCTGCTTTTTATGTACTATATTTCAATGCACAAAAAAGTGAGAACATGAAATAATTTTTCATTTTGTTTTTCAGTCCATCAAAAAAAGCAACAACAACTCTTAAAAACAAAACCAAATTACTGTACTCTGGAAATATTTGTGCTGAACAATCATGCTCAAAGGTCATGAAGATATGGTTTCCTGGCCTCAAAGAGCCCATCAGCATTAACCTGCATGCCCTTGCGATTTCCTCCCTTAGCTCACCAAGGTCCTTACCTTGATTTTCAACCTTTCATTGTAGGTGAGGAATCATTTCATTGTTTCTTTTTAACTTTAGATTCACTTAGATTCCTTTAAGTGCAACAGAATTCATTTTTTAGGTGAATCAGTTAGAAGGTTCCAATTTTTCTTTCCCAGAAAGCAAGTTCAAGCCCACAAGCTTAGGCTCAAGCTCAAGCTCACAAGCTCAAGATGACAAGTGCTTCTGTGTTGAAAGGGCTGGTAAACTTCCCTGGAAAGATCCTAATATTTGCTGCCTATCCTTTTCTCCTAAAAGCAAAGACAGGGGGTTTACACTAGGGAGGATTTCTATTTTCAGCCAGAGAAAAACATTTCGCTCCACCACTATGGGATACTGTTCACAGCAGGCAGATTTGGATGAAGCATTCTGGGTGCTTTTCCTGAGAGACCAAAGCCCAACAAAGAACTGAGATCTGGTCCTCAGTGTCAGTCTGCCCGCTATGGGTTAGATTCTCAACTTATTTGTTTCACTGTTTAGAGCACTCGGGATGGTGGGTCTTTTACAACCCTGAGTCCCTGGAGACAAATTTGTCTCTTTCTTCTTCGCTGTAAGTCACTAACTCTACCCCTGGAAAGGCTGCTTCAGGACCTCCCTCCTTTGCTGGGTCCCTCAGGTCTCAGAAACAGCCAGAGTTGGGTTCAGAATGTGACTTGAGGACTCAACAGCTGACTTGAAGTTGCAGTAAGAATTATAGACCCATAAAAGGGACATTTAACTGAATTGCTTTTTCCCCCCTATCTGGAAGCAGTATGTTTCCAGCACAAGCATTGACACATAGGTTAGCAGTTTCCATTTTGGTCACATTATAATCAATGATGAGCAACAGGGGGATGGCCAGTGTTGAATTTCACTCGGTTGTGAAGTAGCCAAAACGCACTGACTGTGCCTGGTGGTACTTGATGTGTGGTACTGACCAGAGTCGACCAATGATTACAGTTCCTTAGGAAATGACCCATGTTTTGCCAACCCTCGCTCCTATGTGGTGTCTGGCACCTCTGGGTCTACTGCCACGCCTGGCACAGTGCAGGTGGGCATTTAAGTGAAATGGTCCTCTGCTTTGAAGGCTCTAAAATGTGTCACTTTGGGCCTCCTGTTGTAAGATGAAACTTGGTGGGACAAACATTTTAAGGTAAAAAAAGAAGAACGTTGAAGGAAAAAACCTATCTAGAATCATGGCAGAGAGCCATGTTTAAGGTATGCATTTTTACATTGTACAGAGATCTCAGCAAATAATTCACACTTATTAAGTAATTACTATGTGCCAGGAGCCTCGCTAAATGCTTTCCATGGATTATCCCATCCACTTCCTCCTAGCATCACTCTCTATTAGGTGAACATTCTTATCCCTGTTGCACAGGCTGGGGAGAAGAGGCTCAGGGAGGATACGTGCCCTATAGAACATCACATGCCCCATAAGGCCAGTATTCAAATCCAGGCAGTCTAACCCTAGGCCTGTGCTCATAACCTCACACAATGCAGCAGCCTGTTTAGTGTGAGACTCTGCTTATTATTATTATTTTTTTGAGACAGAGTCTTGTTCTGTCGTCCAGGCTGGAGTGCAGTGGCCGGATCTCAGCTCACTGCAAACTCCGCCTCCCGGGTTTATGCCATTCTCCTGCCTCAGCCTCTCGAGTAGCTGGGACTACAGGCGCCTGCCACCTCGCCCGGCTAGTTTTTTTTTTTTTTGTATTTTTTAGTAGAGACGGGGTTTCACCGGGTTAGCCAGGATGATCTCGATCTCCTGACCTTGTGATCTGCCTGTCTTGGCCTCCCAAAGTGCTGGGATTACAGGCTTGAGCCACCAGGTCTGGCTGAGACTCTGCTTATTAACAGGGGCAAAGGCAAGAAGTGGCCTGGAGCTCCTTTGCTGAGGACGTGGTGCTGAGCATCATGAGTGCACACGTTATCTGTGCCTTCCAACTCGTCTAATCCCCCATCCCTCAAAAAATTATGTAAGGATTAAGCATTATATTCTTTGAGAGATCTTTTACAGTTTTCCCTACATACCTGTGAATGTCAATTTTACTTGACTCTAAGAACTTAAAATGGCTTCTACGTTATGTAGTTTCTCTATTGTTTTCCATCCACTTTCTAGAGTCCTGCTTTCTACCTAACATTGCTAATAAGTGCTGCTCTTTGCAATGGAAGATGGTGCCAATGACTCGCTTTCTAGAGGGCCACACGCTCTAAGATACTTCTCCTAATGGGAAGAATTTGTATTGTCAACCTTTGGAGGCTGTTATTCTTTTCTGTGTAAAGTGAATTGGTCATTAGGGAACTCAAACCTTGAAGTTGGCACTGACTGTTTCTAGGGGACTAAGAGAAACATTGATCACAATACACACTCAACCCTAAATGAAATAATTATTTCTGAATGATTACATTATGAAAAGAGATTCATGGAACTTTAATTCTGGGAGGGACATTAAAAATCACTTAGTATAACCTAATATTTTTATACAGGCAGTAAGATCTTTTAGAGAATTGTTTTGTAATAGGTGAGGATACTAACACCCAGAGAGGAAAATATGCCCAAGGTCTTATTGCTGTTAGTGGATTGTAACCCTGGCTGTACAATGCTAGAATAAGTGGGAGAGTTGTTGAAAAGTACCGATGCTTGGGTCTCACTGCAGAAAAATGAATCAGATTTTCTGGGCCTAAGGCCTGGGTTACTGACACTTTTTAGAGCTCTCCAGCTGACTCTATCTGAGGCCAGGGTAGAGAAGCACTGAGCTAGACAAGAACCCAGCCCCCGATCCCGAGACTGCCAGGGTTAGCAAACCCATGGTAGTCTCTCATTCCACACCCCTGAGCCCATGGCAGACTTGACTCATGGGTCACCGAACTGTTTCCTGCTGTGCCTAACCTGGCCTTCTCATACTGTTCATGGAAGCTGCTGCCTGTCCATGAGCACTGGGAAGACAACCTGAGACATAGCTACAGTCAGGCACTGTATCTTGGCTCCTCTAAATAAAATCATACAAAATATCTGAAAGTATTATTCTGGTAACACTGGGATTGTATATTCTCACAGTCTAGTGTATTCATCTATTGGTCTGTCAAGGCTCAATGGGGGAATACCAGGGTGAAAGCCGTGTGTTACTCAACTGAGCTAGGTCTGAACACTACTCTGCCATTTACAACCTGTGTGATTTTGGGGAAGTTTTTGTGCCTCAATTTCCTCCACGTCTCTTCTCTGGTATTAATCTCCAGCAAAACTGAAGCCTGGACCCTCAGTCTTTTCCGCTTTTTAAATCTATCTGAACCCCAATCCACTTAATCCCCGATACTAACTTGTTCTTATGAACAAAGGCTTGGTAAGAGTTAGCACTTAGGTCTCATTCCCAAGTACTCAGAGTGCCCGGAAACGGCCTTCCGAAGATACAATACCTCAACACCATTTTTTCTTGAGTATTGTGTACTTCTCTAGCCAGAAATGAACTTCGCAGTCTCCTAACAAATTGGATTCTATTTAAATCAATTCTACTCAAAGGTGAGAGCAAAGGATGTAGGCTGCTGAACTGGGTGCAAACAACCTGACAATCCCTCTCCCCAACCTCCCTCCCCACCCTGCAGCCTGGGTTACCACCCAGGGCCACAGCCTGAGCTTACATCACACATGGAAACTGCCTTGTTCTAGCAGAGACCAGATGCAGTTAGATCAAGGCCGCTCAATCCCCCCAGGGCTCTGATCCCTATTGTTTCTTTGGTTGAAATATGAGTTCCTTCTAGGATCTCACCCTAATACTGCTCGTTCTTCCCCATCTCTTGCCACCCCCTGCCTTCCCTACCACCCCCAACTGTTGCCTCCTGACCAACTTCATTCACCATGCCTTCTGGAATGCCCACTTCATGGTAAGTGAGCTCCTCATGCCCTCACCCTGCCTTAACTGAACATGGCTCTCTTGGGACTGTCTTCCTGAGGTCCTTTCATCTCAAAGAGTGGGATGTCATTCTTCTCCTCCTGAGTTCAACAGGTGAGGGTATACAATCCTTCTGGGAGAGGAGACAGAATAACTGTGAATAATAGTACCACACTTGGAAAAAGTGCTTGTCATCTTTCTCTCTCAACTACTTCTTATAATTAGTTCAATTTGTATCTCATGGGACTGTATGGGACAGACTGAATTCTTAACTCAATCCTAACTATGTCTCTAGTGCAGCCTCAGAGAAGACAGACGTTATCTTTTGGAACCCATGTCTCTCTGACCCCAGAATCTGGGATCTTCCCCACCATGCACAGCACATCTCCCAATGTGTGGCTAGCACAACACTAGGTGCACCAAGGTACTTTTAGAGGAACAGTACTCATACCATCTGCAAGTTAGAAGAAAACTTAATAGGCCGGGTGTGGTGGCTCATGCCTATAATCCCAGCAGTTTGGGGGGCCAAGGCAGGCAGATCATCTGAGGTCAGGAGTTCAAGACCAGCCTGGCTAACATGGTGAAACCCTGTCTGTATTAAAAATACAAAAATAAGCTGGGTGTGGTGGCGGGCACCTGTAATACCAGCTACTCGGGAGGCTGAGGCAGGAGAATTGCTTGAACCTGGGAGGTGGAGGTTGCAGTGAGCCTAGATCATGCCATTGCACTCCGGCTTGGGCAACAGGAGTGAAGCTCCATCTCAAAACAAACAAACAAAAACAAACAAACGAGAAAACAATAATCCAATCCCCATTTTACATATGAGGCCAAAGACACTCTGGCTTACTTAGAGTGATCCCAGGAAGTTAGTGACAAAACTCTTCCAGTTTCCCCTGTACCACTCAGAGACTTTAAACAGCTTGAAATCTAATCTCCAAGATGAATACAATAAGCACACAAATAATTACAATTCAAGGTATTATATGAGAAACAAAGTCTGAAAGCAGATGGGAGAGGGAGAAATTACATCTTTAGGCTGGGGTAGGGTGGGCTAGGAAGGGTAATCAGGATTGTGTACAACAGTTCTCAACATTTTTCATCTCATAACTTTTTTACACTTAAAAATTAAAAAAATATTTGTGGGTACACAGTAGGTGTATATATTTACGGGGGTACATGAGATATTTTGATACAGGTATGCAATGTGAAATATGCACATCACAGAGAATGGGATATCCATCCCCTCGAGGATTTATTCTTTGGGTTACAAACAACCCAATTATACTCTAAGTTATTTAAAAATGTACAATTAATTATTCATTATGTATTGATTGCAGTCACTCTGTGGTGCTATCAAATACTAGGTCTTATTCATTCTTCCTATTTTTTTTGTACCCATTAACCATCTTACCTACCCTGCCAGGTCCCCCCTACCCTTCCCACCCTCTGGTAACTATCCTTCTACTCTCCATGTCCATGAGTTCCTTGTTTTGATTTTTAGATCCTACAGATAAGTGAGAACATGTGATATTTGTGTCTGACTTATTTCACTTAACATAATCATCTCCAGTTTCATCCATGTTGTTGCAAATGACTGGGTCTCGTTCATTTTTATGGCTGAATAGTATTCTGGTGTGTACATGTACCACATTTTCTTTATCCATTCATCTGTTGACAAACACTTAGGTTGCTTCTATTGTAATCAGAGCTGCAACATACATAGGAATGCAGATACCTCTTCAATATATTGACTTCCTTTCTTTTGTGTACATACCCAGCAGTAGGATTGCTGGATCCCATGGCAGCTCAATTTTTAGTTTTAGTTTTCTGTTCTCCATGGTGGTTGTACTAATTTACATTCCTACCAACAGTGTACAAGGGTTCCCTTTTCTCCAGATCCTTGCCAGCATTTGTCACTGCCTGTCTTTTGGATACAAGCCATTTTTAACTGGTATGAAATGGTATTTCGCTGTAGTTTTGATTTGCATTTCTCTGATGATCAATGATGTTGAGCACTTTTTCATATGCCTACTGGTCATTTGTATGTCTTCTTTTAAGAAATGTCCATTCAAATCTTCTGCCCAGTTTTGATTGAATTATTAGTTTTTTCCTATGGAGTTGTTTGGGCTCCTTATATATTCTGGTTATTAATCCTTTGTAACATGGAAAGTTTGCAAATATTTTCTCCCATCCTATGGGTTGTCTCTTCATTTTGTTGGTTGTCTCCTTTGCTGTGCAGAAACTTTTTAATTTGATATGATCCCATTTGTCTATGTTTGCTTTGGTTGTCTATCGTTGTGGGGTATTGCTCAAGAAATACTTGCCCAGACCAATGTCCTGGAGAGTTTCCCAATGTTTTCTTTTAGTAGTTTCATAGTTTGAGGTCTTACATTTAAATCTTTAATCCATTTTGGTTTGATTTTTGTATATGGCAAGAGATGGGGTCTAGTTTCATTCTTCTGTAGAGGGATATCCAGTTTTCCCAGCATCACTTACTGTCTTTTCCTTAGTGTATGTTTTTGGCCCTTTTACATTCTTAACCCCCAAAGCTTGGTTATATCTACTGATTTTTATTGTATTAGAAATTAAAACTAAGAACATTAAAAATATACATTAAGACCATATATACTTAAAAATAATAAACCCATTATATATTATCACATTTTTATGAAAATAACTGCATTTTCCAAAACAAATGCAGTGACAAGCGTGACATTTGTTTTCTATTTCTGCTGCTCTGTTTAATCTCTGGCTTAACAGAAGACAGCTGTATTCTCATATTTACTGCTGCATTCACTCTCTTGAGATAGGTTGTTTTGGCTGAGGCCTTAGAAGAAAACTCAGCCTCATGCAGACATACAGCTGGAAAAGAGGATAATAGTCTTTTCAGGTAACTGTGCCTATTTATCAATACTACATCAAAATTTTACAAGGAGTAGTTTCTTAAAAGTTAGCTGCAATGTAGAAACTGAAATCATATCAAATGAACTTTCAGCATGCAGTTATGTTAAAATCTATTGGTCTATCTTGCATTTTAAATGTATACTTTTGTTATATTATGTATTGGTTCTTTTGGCAATACTGGTTTGCTGAATTATACAGATCTTCCAGATATTGTCACATTTCATTATATAGTATAAAAAATTGCTTGTTAATATCTGGAAAGAATTTAAATAATGGGGACATGCTCACAGTGGATATAAATATTTTGAAATTCTAATTTTCACTTAACATTCTGTCAGTTATTTTCTTGGAGGAGACTCACATTATTACTTTTCTGAATGCTCATAGTTTCTGTCTGTCAGCTGTTGTTTTAGGTAAAAATGGGTTCCACGAAAAAAGCAGTTCATTCAGCTCACAACTCAGACAATTGCTCAGTGCTTTAGTTGTACTTCCCATTTAGTCACTCAGAATATTAAAAAGACATGTTTTTGAAGGCTAAGGCAATAATTTTTACCACCTTTATCAAGGACATTCTTAAGTGAAACTGGCTTTTTTGATGGGAGGTGCACAGCATCACTGCTTTGAATGGTGCTAAGTAAGGTGCCAGCCGCGCTATCTACCATTTCCACCATCTGCACAAACGTCAACACAGTGAAGAAGGAAACTGACATCTTCTGACTGACAATAGATTTGATCTTGCAGACCACCTGAAAGACCCCTGAGAGTGGAACTCACTTTGAGAACTGCTGTTGTACAAGACACTGGCTTTGAAAAATGAGTTGGATTTCGAAAGGATAAGATGAGGGAGTGTATCTGAGGAACAGCAGGTAGGCAGTTTGGTTGGAGGAGGAGGAAAGCAGAGGCAGATGAAACTGAAAAGATACCGTGAAAGGCCTGAATGCCTTCATGATGACTGACTGAGGCTTAAGCCACACAGAAAGAGGCAGGCTAGGAGGAGCACCTTTTTTTTTTTTTTTTTTAAATAGGAAAGTTGTAGCTTCAACTTATATAAAATAAAGGTCACCATGTGTACAGTCACTAGTTATAAAAATAATGATAGCATTGCTGCTTTCCTCATAGGGAATAAATAAGACAAACATCTTTACAAATGACTTGTAAGAATCATGCTGCACTATTACTTCAATTTAGACAGTATTCATTTTAGAAGGAAAAAGAATGAGAACAAACCATTGTGGAAGACAGTGTGGCGATTCCTCAAGGATCTAGAACCAGAAATACCATTTGACCCAGCAATCCCATTATTGGGTATGTACCCAAAGGATTATAAATCATTCTACTATAAAGACACATGCACACGTATGTTTACTGCAGTACTATTCACAATAGCAAAGACTTGGAACCAACCCAAATGCCTATCAATGATAGACTGGATAAAGAAAATGTGGCACATAGACACCATGGAATACTATGCAGCCATAAAAAAGGATGGGTTCATGTCCTTTGCGGGGGCATGGATGAAGGTGGAAACCATCTTCTCAGCAAACTGACACAGGAACAGAAAACCAAATACTGCATGTTCTCACTTATAAGTGGGAGTTGAACAATGAGAACACATGGACACAGGGAGGAGAACATTACACACCAGAGGCTGGTTAGGGGGTTGGGGGGTAAGGGAGGGATAGCATTAGGAGAAATACCTAATGTAGTTGATGGGTTGATGGGTGCAGCAAACCACCATGGCACGTATATAATTATGTAACAAACCTGTATGTTCTGCACATGTATTCCAGAACTTAAAGTATAATAACAAAAGAATGAGAACATTTATTAAGCAGCTATTCTGAACCAAACACTATGCTAGTAACTTTTCATGTGTTATATGATTTAATCCTTACAGCAAACTTACAAAGGCGGTATTACAATTCATATAGATAAGGTGAATGAAGCATAAAAGAGTCATGTAACTTTCTAAGGGACATGACTCTGAACTCTGATTTTGTTACACTTCATTTTGTCATCCCTTATCTCAAGGCATTTGGGGAAAGTCAAATTTAATTATCATGTAATTGTATATATACATAACTAATGAAATCTTTTTTCTTTTTTGGTTTTTCTAGTGTAATCTTAAAATAGGGCACAAAATGATGTCACAAACCCAATGAAATACAATAAGATGCAAAATCTCTAAAGAGATTGCCTATTTTAAATTGTTTCTTTGCTGCAGGAACTATTTTATACAAGAGATATTGCTGATTACTGGGAGCAGTAGGATGGCTGATAGAGATTTTGTTAAAACAACAGTTGAGAAACATCAGCATTTGAAGTTTATGGCTAAGCTTCATCATAATGCTTTTGGATACAAAGACCTTTTTCTTTCATATTCTTAAATATCAGTAAGAAAAAGAGAGAAAGCAATTCAGACTCACAGTCTAATGACACATTCTCTGGCCCAAGAAAAAGTACTAAGTTTACTGACATCAACAAACAGGTTCTAGGTATATACCGCCAAGTCAACATGGTCTGTTCTTCCTAAACTTGGACCTGTTCCTTTGAATACCCATGTTATTTTACACGTGCATGTACACACACATCCTCTTTATGCATGCATGTATACACACACACATACATCAGAGTTATGGCATACTTCTCCTCCCCAATGTAAACAAATTATCTGTTTAACTGGATGCTTGGAAACTTTTCTGTTGACGCTAAAGCAATTTTTTTTTTGACTGGGCATGGTGGTTCACACCTGTAATCCCAGCACTTTGGGAGGCTGAGGTGGGAGGATCACTTTAGCTCAGGAGTTCAAGGCTGCAGTGAGCTATGATTGCACCACTGCACTCTAGTCTGGGCAACAGAGAGACTCTGTCTCAAAAAAAAAAAAATCATCAAAATGATTTCAAATTAATACCCATCCAAATCAATATTTTACTATAAAATAAAAGAAGTAAATAACACAGAGTAATTATTTATTACTCATTTCTAGGCAGGATGAGGGTCTGAGAGTAAAATACAGTTCAAATACAGAAGTTACCTGGCTTAAAAATAGTTACTTGCTAAAGACAGAAAATTATTATAAATATTAAAAAACAAATAGGCAAAACATCTTGAAAGTTTTATAGGCTTTGCATTTTAAAATTATAGATGATTAGAAACTATACTTTTCTTCTACTGATACTAAAATAGTTTCATTTTCAGCTTAAATTACAAGTTAATAATTTATCTGACTATATAAACATAATATTCTTTCTACATTTTAGTTTTAAATAGTACAATATTAAAAAGCTTATAAATTGCCAATAAAAATGGGAACTCACACATACATTTCTGACATTGGGGGATTATTATAATTATTATGTTATGGAATGCCAAACATAGGCAATGTATGTACGTTTTAGGATAGTTATAATGAAATAATAAAAGGGAAAAAAAAACCAGGACAACTTTGTCCCTTCAACGTAGAGGCAGTGTAGGTTACTTTGGGAGGCCGAGGCGGGTGGATCACGAGGTCAGGAGATGGAGACCATCCTGGCCAACATGGTGAAACCCTGTCTCTACTAAATTAGTAAATACAAAAATTAGCTGAGCTTGGTGGCGTGCGCCTGTAATCCCAGCTACTCGGGAGGCTGAGGCAGGAAAATCACTTGAATCTGGGAGGCAGAGGTTGCAGTGAGCCAAGATCATGCCACTGCACTCCAAACTGGCAACAGAGTGAAACTGTCTCAAAAAAAATTTCTTTTTTCAAATTAGTGATTTAGTAAATTTGCTTACTGGAATAAAAAAGAATTGCACCATTATGAATAATGTGTCAAATTCTACGCGGTTTTGAATGTATGGATCTTGTTGCTCTGGTATTTTTTTCCAGCAGTTGACTTCAATCAACATCCCCCTAGGTTTCTGACTCAATTACATGTAGATAAAACTTTTGGGATATAATACATTTTTATTAAAAGATAAAATCTGTCATAATATCCTTTTTTTTTTTTTTTTTTTTTTTTTTGAGATGGAGTCTCACTCTGTTGTCCAGGCTGGAGTGCAGTGGTGCAACCTTGGCTCACCACAACCTTCGCCTTCTAGGTTCAAGAAATTTTCCTGCCTCAGCCTCCTGAGTAGTTGGGATTACAGGCATGCACCACTACGCCCAGCTAATTTTTGTATTTTTAGTAGAGATGGTGTTTTATCATGTTAGCCAGGCTGGTCTTGAACTCCTGACATCAGCTGATCTGCCCTCCTCAGCCTCCCAAAGTGCTGGGATTACAGGCGTTAGCCACCACGCTTAGTCTGTCATGGTATCCTTAATACAAAAGTATTAGGATTGGCCATTATAAGATCTATTCTGTTGCAATGCTAGACTTACTACAGTAAATTTTACAAGTATGTAAATATGTCATGGCTAGGAAAAGGATTCTAATGATCAGATCTTCCTCCCTTCAGTAGGGTGGCTGGAATAAATTTAGCATAAGACTAAGAAGATTATAACTTTGTTTCAATTACTCCCTTTCAGTGTGCTCTGTATCACACATTTAAACTATATAGTACATATGTAGCAGAGGGTTTGTGGCAGATTGGAAAGCTCCCAAAAATCTCTCAATGGGGTTGATAACTAGAAATTTTGAGGGATCTGATTTCCTGAATGTGCTGCTATTGTAGGGCTCCTCAGATCTCAGTGATGTCAGGAAGAAGCCCAATAGGTTACCTGCTGGTTCAGTTATGCTTTGTCTTTTCACTTACTCACCTAATAAACGATATGTTAACCTGATCCTACCAGAAAAGTCCACAGGCTGCCTGAAAATTATATTACTTGTTGTTTACTTCATTTGATGGAGTTTTAGGCATTAAAGGATAGAAAGTACTTGGAAAATCCAACAATAACCTGTACGTATTAGGATTTTTATGATTTTGGATGCATCAAACTCTTTTTATATATTATTGGGTATTCAAAATAGAAAATAACTTTTGATAGTTAAATGAACAAAAGAGGGAAAAATAAGCTAAAACTGGTAACATATATTTAATATTGTCCATAACATTGCTTTGAGTTGATGAGGTAAGATCAGCTATGAGGCAGTGTTTTTGCAAAACACCTGCAACTACTCCTGAATACCCTTCCGTTAGCCACTGATCACCTGGTTTCTGCCATGTCTAAATTATGATCTTTGGTAACAAGAGATCTGACTGGAGGAAGTGTTGTAGACACTCCTAAATGACCTCTTTGCCCTGGCTGGCTTTATCCACTTTAACTGCTACAAGTGGGGGAATGTTTTGCTAAATGTATTAGCAATCAATATTGCAGCTGCTAATGAAAAACTAGGTATTTGTATGGAACTCCATAATCAAACCTCCATTAAACAGAAGACAGATTAATAAAGAATGTAGATGCCTGTCACATTAGTAAAGAATGTAGAAAGTGAAACATCCATATATCAGGAATAATTCCAGAGTGTTATAATACATTATCTTCCTTAGTCCATTTGGTCTTCAAAACTGTATGTAGTTGTATCAATAAAATTCACTGCCTTTTCCCACAGGGATTGGTATTGTTAGGGACTATTATCTAAATATGATGATGATTCATGGAGACCGCTCTCATGGATACATCTGTCCGAATGTGCAGTCTGCATTCTTAATGTTTACCACAAACCCAGCGAAGCTGATGATCTGTCTGAAGGTCAGTCACTTCTTCAATAGTTCTCCAGCTACACTGGCAGGCATATGCCCGTGTTCCTTTCTTCTTTACCAACTTAGCTTTTAATTTGTGGAATTCTGGCATGTTGTTCCTATCAGTAAAACAGGAAAGTTTTAGCATAGTGCCTTTGTTCAGTGCTTAATGATTAAAAAAAAAAATTTTTTTTTTAAAAAGGTCATTGCTTTCTTTTCTTTTCTTTTTTTATTTTTTTTTAAGGAGTCTCACTGTTACTCAGGCTGGAGTGCAGTGACATGATCATGGCTTACTGCAGCCTTGACCTCCCAGGCTTCTACCTCAGCCTTCCAAGTGGCTGGGACCACAGGCATGTGCCACTATGCCCGGCTTAAAAATTTTTTTTGTAGAGACGAGGTCTCAGTATGTTGTCCATGTTGATCTCAGACTCCTGGGCTCAAGTGATCCACCCACCTCAGCCTCCCAAAGCGCTGAGATTGCAGGCATGAATCATGGTGCCCAGCCTATTTTCTTATTTTCCCAGTATCCAAACACTAAACAATCAAGATCCCCTCACACTAACATTAGATGATATGCTTTGGTGTTCTCTTTCTGATGGTATTTCTTTGACAGTCTGTACTTTTTATGGCAATTCTCTAGGCCAGTTTATTGACTGTTGTGGAATACAATAACCTAAAGGGCTGAAGAATTACGAACATCCTCTCAGAGATAAAATAATATGAAAATAGGATGGAAAGGATGGTGGTTCATCTCCTACCTCAGATACTCACCTATGCCGTATTTTAAAAGCCTGCAATATGGCAAGTTGAGAGAACATCAGAGGCATAAAGATCATAGGTTTCTGATGAATTAACTATAGAAAATTTTCATTAGTTTCAATGATCTATTTACTCATACTATCAGCAACAAAAAATCTATCCTGAAATAAATATTAATAATGTTGAAATAATTAAATCAACAAGTAGGGCCATCATAAAAATGATAACCACTGGATTTGATACTATTATAAAAAAAGACTATAGAAGTTTAATTAATAAAAAAATCAATTATGATTTCATGATAATCCATGTAATGAGTTCATATAAACATTCCATGGCAAAGAAAAATGGAAAAAAATTTTTAATGATGAAAAAATACAAAGTGAAAGGACGAAATACAGTATGAATACCGGAAAAAGAGAGACAGTACCTAACCACTACTTGTGGATATCACAACAACAGAAGGCAGGCTACAAAGTGCCCTCTGCTGGTCAATGGGCACCACATTCAGTATTACACTGTACAAAATTCAGGCACAATTTAGAAGGTTAGAACCTCACAAAACCTGAGAGATTTTCCAAGCCAACTGTCTGACTTCAGGAAACAGACTGACCAGCTAAACAACTTAGCTAAGGGAAGAAATGAATAATCTAAATTTTAACAGAAAGAAAAAAACCCTGCCAAAACTAGGTTGTTGAGGAAAAATGTCCTTTATTTGATCTGCAAAATATTTTGAAAACTTAACATTTGATACTTGACTGAATCCTTAGAGATTTTAGGATTAGGAATCATGAATAGGCAGGGATCTAATTATGACATTTAAAATGCTTTTTAAAATGCATATATCTTAAAAGCTTAGGGAAACATCATTCAATTCCTTAAAGAAAACACATGATTTAATAGAAAAATAAAAGCATTTTCTTCAGCTGTTGTGGCAAGGTGGTAAGTATAGCTTACACTTCTTTCAGAATGTTCTAAAACTTGTCTGGCTGTGGGGGGTCATGCCTGTAATCTTGACTTTGGGGGTCCAAGGTGGGTGGCCCACTTGAGCTCAGGAGTTCGAGACCAGCATGGGCAACATGGTGAGACCTCATCTCTACAAAATTAGCTGGATGTGGCAGCGCACACCTATATTCCTAGCTACTCGAGAGGCTGAGGCTGGAGGATCCTTTGAATCCAGGAAGTGGAGGTTGCAGTGAGCTGAAATTGCAGCACGCACTCTAGCCTGGGCAACCCGGCTTGCGAGACTGGCTCAAAAAAAAAAAAAAGGCCGGGTGCAGTGGCTCGCACCTGTAATCCCAGCACTTTGGGAGGCTGAGGCGGGCGGATCACAAGGTCAGGAGATCGAGACCATCCTGGCTAACACAGTGAAACCCCGTCTCTACTAAAAATACAAAAAATTAGCCGGGCGTAGTGGCGGGCACCTGTAGTCCCAGCTACTCGGGAGGCTGAGGCAGGAGAATGGCGTGAACCCAGGAGGTGGAGCTTGCAGTGAGCTGTGAGCTGAGTTTGCGCCACTGTACTCCAGCCTGGGCAACACAGCGAGACTCCATCTCAAAAAAAAAAAAAAAAAACTCTAAAATTTCTCAAAGTTAGGATACATTAACTTCTCTCATCTGTAAAACAGGACAATAAAACAACTGAACAGCATTCCACTATGTAACATTTAAATTGTCTTTGGTCATTGTCCACTTCTGGTTTCCTCAGTGATTATTCCACATCCTCCTCCACTCTCTTATTTTCAGCAGATCACATCTTCATTCTCAAAACCAGGCCACCAGGTATGAAAGTCTTCAATTTCCTGGCAAGCTCTCCCTGAACACATCAGTACCTTGCTGGCTTCCTCTCAGTCATAGAGGTCTTCCTTTTCCTATCCAAGGCTCACCTCCCATCAGTGCTCTTGGCCTTATTGTCTCTACTAACTTGCTGCTCACATGCTTGTCCCCGCCCATGTCTCCCTTCCCCTGGGTTCCTCTCATCTTATGAGCCCAGTATCTAAGAGTATCATAGACTGGCTGCTGAATAATGTCTACAGGTAAACACCAATATACTGTACAAAATAAATATCAATTATTTATATCTTGGTGGTGGAGACAGCCTTATTCTTTAGCTGTTCCATTCTCTTATCTCCCAGAGACATTCCTAAGTGTCTTGAAAACTGAGACAGTATTTTCTACTGATTTAAATAATGACTACTTGTTTATTTTTAATAGTATAATAAATCCTCTAGCTGTCACTGTTTTATCTAAAAATACATATATTTTAAAACCAGGCTGCCACATATCTAGGGTAAGCCAACTGGTGTTCTTGATGACTCTGAGATGCTGCAAGTTCCTCAAGTACCAACTAAGTTATCCATAGTTTATGCCTGTGTTCTCCACTGTCTTGATGTTACATGCATTTTATTATCCTATGATAGTTTTATAAAAATTCATGCTTCATCTTGGAGACATATGGAGATTATAAGCCACTTATTAGATTAACTAGTAGATAGTAAATAGCAGAGTTTAGAAAAGTCAGAAAAGGAAAAGTCAATCTGTAATTAAAAGCCAATTTTTCCACTTATAGGGTAAAAAGTGGGCTAAGCCTAAAAGTATGGGTTCCTGACCTCAGATTCTGGGAATATGTTAGGCTTTATTTGGATTGGAAACTGTAAAATTTTTAAAGTTATAATTTTTCCATGTATTTTTATATTTGAATTGTGTATATATGTATGAGGAGGATTCAAAGTTTTCATAAGATTTTCAAAGTGGTTCTTGATGTGAGAAAGTTTAACAACTATTAAATTAGGGTATACTCATAGATTTACCCAAGAATGGCTGCCAAAAGAGGTGTAGGGGAAAGTCTCTTACCCTTTTCTTTATGCTATTGAAAAGTGCTGCGGTAATATACTGTATTAATTTTTAGCTTTAAATTTTTAATTGAAAATGTCAATGTAAAGTTCAAATATATTTTTATAACTTGTAACACCTTAAAGATATTAGGTATTCTGTAAGTGTATAAGAATGTACAAATTATATAAATATGAGCAAGACATTATCTCAGCCACAAGGAGAAAGGTAGTCATACACCAACCTAAGAGCTTCAGTTTTATATTACAGTATATAATAGGTCCAAAGCACTGTGAATACACAGGAAGGGAAGAGTTTTCTTCCAGTTGAGAGAGTGGTGAAAGAATCAAGGAAGACATGTGATGAACTTTACTCTGAAGGACAGGTAGGGTTTAGGTAGATAAAATGCTGGGAAGGCATCCTAGGAGGTAAAGAGGTTGTACCAAGTCAGAAGCAATGGGAGCCTTGAGTACTCTCATGTAAATAAAATCTTTCAAAGGTGAAATATACACTGTGGCAAGACAAAGCTGGATGATGGATGGATGGGAGCTGGATTATGGAGGGTCGTGAACGCCATGCTAAGGAATTTGGACATTATTCCGTAAGTGGAAGGGTGTTGAGCAGTAGGACGGTATACTCTGAGCTATGCTTTAATTCTGAACAAGGGAAGGATGGTCTGAAAGAAGAGACTGTAGGCAGAAAAACCACCGAGGAGGTTACTTCTGTATTCTTGTCCAGAAGTAACATGTCCTTATCTAGGCTGACAGCAGGCAGATGGAGAGAAGGAGATGGATGACAGAAACACAGTCATGCATTGCTTATGCTTTGTTAGGCAATTCCATCATTGTGGGAATATCACAGATTGAGCTTATACAAACCTAGACGGTATAGCCTACCACACACCTAGGCTATATGGTATAGGCTACAAACCTCTACAGCATGTTACTATTTATACCAGCATCACCGCAAACATGTGCAATGCATTGCAGTACAATATTACAATGGCGATGATGTCACTAGGTGATAGGAATTTTTCAACTCCATTATAATCTTATGGAACCACCATGTATATATGTATGCAGTCCATTGCTGACTAAAGCATCATAATGTAGCACAAGACTATATTGAAGAGGTGAAGCCCACATGATTTGGCCGAATCCGCCCAGACAGAATATATCAAAATAAGAAATATAAAGTACTTGGTACTTTTTTCAGAGTGAAGTTCTTTAGTAACATACCTGAAAAACAGATAATCACATGATTTGTCCCACATATAGTCATCATAGCTGACTACCAAGAAATCACAGGCTATACAACGCAGATGGTCACATGCTCTGTTCAGAAAAAAAAAATTGTATATTAAAGATTATTGGTATCTTTAAATGTGAAGACACGGTGATTTATTTATGGGATATACCACATATTACAGACTACCGAATAAACAACAGAAAAGTACAGATTAATCTGATTATAAATCTTTATACTAAAGCATTATTTGCAGTCTAAACCTTAAGGTTAAATTTTTGCACAAACCTATTTTACTACGATCTTGTACACTGAACATACATATATATTATATAGATACAAAAGAAAATAGATTTGTAGATCTTTTAATTCCATGGTTTTCAAATTAGGTCTGAGGGAGATCTTCACATAGCTGACTTCTTTAAATGCTTCCCTTCCTACTGAAATTTTCAGGAATATCTCTATCAAAGAATATGTCACATGACATTGAAATGAATCTGTTTTTCAGATAAGCTGATTAAGCGCTGGGAAAAGATTGTATTTGTTTGCTGCCTCACAACTTGGCATAATGCACTCATTCACTCACTTGAAAAATATTTATTGAGAGTCTGGTATGTGCTAGTGAGATTCTATATTCACAGAGCTTCGATTGTAGTGAGAGAAGAAACAATGCTCATGATAACTAGATTATATACTAATCTGGAGGGATATCTGAACCAAGGTGCACACTAACATGTATAGCATGATCCTATTTTTGTAAAAACGACCCCCCCAATAAATTCCTATATAGGTGGCTAGGAGTTTATAAGAACATGGAGCAAAATGTAGAAAGTTACATACTACACAGTAACACTGGTTGCATCAGGAGTGGTTGAATAAAGGGAAGGAAGGGAGATTATTATCTTTTTCTTTATACATGTTTCAATTTTGTTTTTATTCTTCCAGTAAGCACATAATACTTCTGTAATGAAAAAATAAAACAAACTCATCATTAGATTTTTTTCATTTATTTCCTTTCAAAGTTCAGATATGCTAATTTCAAAACTGCAAATACCTTTGGCCTGAAAGTTTCTTTGAGAATAAATGCTTTGTATTTCTAAAAATACTATTAACTATAATAATAATGAAACATTTAAAACTTATACAAGTTTCATAGGCAAGTCCATATTTTCTTTCAAACTTAGCAATTTATGAAGTTGCATTTCTACATTTGGAAATTCAACAACTACATTTGTACACATTTGAACTCAGACTTCGAATGTACAAGTCAGGAAATGCAAAATGATAGTTCCCAAAGTTACTATGACCTGCTTTCTTATGCATACATAGTTTATTACATGATTGCACAGAGTGTTAACTTTAATGCCTTAATACACATGTGCAATTTGGCTGAATTATTGCTGTTGTGGGAACTATAATTTAGAATTCCTGACATTTTGTATGTGTAAAATCTCAACCATAATGTTAAATACAGCTTTTTAATTTAATTTAAAATTTAGTAGTTTATTCAAATCTATTCACACCACCACATTTTCCTACAAACACTGTCCTTTGAGAAACATAAAACTAACTTGCAGCTAAGAAATCATTCCACTGCTACGATTTACTCTATTAGATCATAATTAGTACCAGTCTATGGAATAATCCAGTCTTGCAAGTAGTTTAAAAAATAATTGAGAGTAAAATTCGATTGGTTTGAAAATGCCTTTGTTTTATCTGTAGTACTTATTACTGCCACCATGCTTCCTACTACTATTCTCTCCCCTTTCCATCAACAAATGAAAGACAAATCTTTTTCTAAAATCTAAAGTCATTCAGCATTACCTCAAACCAGAGCTGTATCTAGAAATCAAACAAACAACACAAATAGGCAGGATAGATTCAATTTCCTTTATGCCCTGGCCATGTAAATCAGTACTTCTTTTCAAGGCTGAAATATATTTCTCTTTCATAACTATGTAAATAAAAGCATATCTAATATAAAGTCATGACTCTAGTGAAAGACAAACTGTCAGGTGTTTCCTTCTAAAATGTAGAGAACATCACACATGTCACCAAGAGCTTTGTTCTTTTGTCCAGCTAATAAGTAGAATTCACTATTTTAAAGATGTTTATGACAAGAATGCCCCAAATCTAACCCAATATAATCTTCTGCCCAGACACTGTGGTTCTCTGTTAAATCCTATCAGATCTACACAATGGGACTAGAGAAACTTGAGGTTTGGACAGTTTGAAGATAACAGCAGTTTCAACAGCAACATCAGCTAAGATTCTTCCCATACATTACATGGCTTTCTGCTACGTGATATAATAGAAACCATAATGGATTAGGTATCAAGTAACCAACTTGAATCCTTGCTTTGTAATAATTGATATGACCTTGAGCAAGGCACATTATTTGGGAGTCATTCTTAACAACTTTCTCTCTTACCTTCCTTAATCAAGCACTGAATTCTGTCAATTCTATATTCTAAATACTTCAAATTTGAGCTTTTCCCTAAGTCATTGCTACCACGCAGGTCACAACTCCCATCTTCTCTTTCCTGTCTTGCCCCTCCAACTCCCAAGCCATTTTCTGCACAGCAGCTGACATGACTTTTTTAAGAAACACAAATCTGGCCCATTGCACACAGGACATACTTTTTCCAAAATCCTCTAAAGGATTACAGGACCCTAAGTCAAATGTCCCTCCACTCTCTCTCCAGTCCCCTCAGCGGCCATTCTTTCCCATTATGCTCCAGCACAGCCAGATGCTCTCTGTTCCTCCCACCAGAGGAACACCCTCAGCTCCTCCCCTTCTCAGGGATCTTCTAAACATGTGTGTGCTCTGGCTCCAATGGTCACCTCTCTTTGCCTAACTCCTACTCATTTTTCATATTGTGGTTTGATTATCTTCTCAGAGAATTATTCCTTGATCCTTCATATTAGTTAGAGTGCCCATTATCTATGCTTATAGTATGCCATACTTTCCCTTTATGTCACATATCAAATGGAAATTAAATACTTATTTGTGGGATATCTATTTAAAGCCTATCTCCTTATCTAGACTGAAAGCTTATGGAGGACAGGAAGTGTCCATTTATTTGTTCACCATAATTTGTTCATTTAATCCTTAGGACCTACCAGGTGATTAATATGTGTTTGACGAATTTAACACAAGTACCTCCATCTCTTCATTTATAAAATGGAGGTAAAAATTCTTGATTGGTATCTTGGGTTTTTCTCCTGTGGAGTAGGTAAGTCAATATGCATATATAAAAAGTGCTCTGGACAGTATAAAGTACTTCACATATAAAATGTTGCATATGCAGATGAACACATGTGTTTATTTTTCTATGGGTGAAAATTGTGTGTCATGAAAGGGGCAACTAATAAAAAATCTGCGAATACAATATTTACCTGCACATATATATGCAACTGGTATCTCTTCTTACAGCTATGCAGGAGATAGAAATCGGGTATAATTGATTTTGGCATCCCACTTGGACTAACAGTATGTGATAGGAGCCTCGAGCTATGAAAACAGGCTGTTCTTTGGTTTACTGAAATTCCATCTAGCATAGATTTTGTCTGTGCTAGAACTAAATCAAAGTACACACAAAATATTTCATACATAAGAAAATCTCAATGAAATGTTTACTTTTTAGAAGTATACCAGAATGTATTTTTTTAAAAGATCATTCATGAAAACAGAAGGCACCTGTAAGTATATGTATTTCCTGAGATTAAATGGAAAGCTAGTAGTAGAATAAATATTCTAGTCCTTGAGATATAACAAGAAAGCAGGACTAATGGATGAGAAAGACACCTTAATTAGAACCCTGTGTGCCTGCAGTACCTAGCTGTCTTTTCCACCATAAGCATATTTTTCATGTATTATTTCATTTAATCCTCAGAGTATCTCCATGAAATATGTTTAGTTTGTAAGAGTGAGGAAATAGGTTTTAGAAGATAACATCCCTTCTTTAGGCTTCAGAGCTTGTAAGTGGCAGAGTGAGGCTTTGAACTCAGGCATTCTGTCATCAGAGCCCTTCCGTTTCATGCCACAGGAGTAATCATGTGCTGCTTTGTTCCTCACTGGCCAATGTTTTGCCTTTCATTGATAACCTAGCACAGGGTTTACGACATGGGCATTCAATGGATTTAAAAAATGGAAAAAGTTCAAATGGGAAAATCAATCTGCAGTATGTGAATTAAGGTAGCAGGAGACATGCATTAGAAGGGAGTGTTGTTTCAGACAGGGAATACATGTAAATATACTCAGACGCAGAAAAACGCAATTGGAAAGTACAGAATGACAAGCGTCCCAGTGGAAGTGGAATATCTGACCCAGGCTTTAATTGGAGCTGAAGGAACTAAAGAGAAAAGAGGAACAACAAGGATAACAATTTGGTAAAGCAAATAGTAAGTTTAGAGTTAATGTGAGACAAATGGCAACTCTCACTTCCCTTCTGAATAGAGGAGAGGCACTCAAAATAATATTTTAGGGATATTATCTTGAATGCTATATGTGGGTGATACTAGAAAAGATGGAAGTGGATGCTAACTGGGAAACTGCTGCTGTGGTTCATGGGTGACTTGATAGATGCCTGGAATAGAGGAGGCATGGCTCTGAAAATGACGGAGACAAGTCCCAACTGAGTTGAGACAGGTAATTTAGGATTGATAGCAACAACACTAAATTCACCTCTACAAGCAGTTTGTAGCTCTAATTTTTTTGTACAGAGAGTCCTCGATACATGATGATTCAATTGCTATTAATTCTTCTTTATAGCTCTAACAGCAGGTAACATTCCGGTGGATTTATATTAGCCTTTGGCTGCCTGGTGTTCCCATATAAGGCTTCTCCAGACTCCTAATTTCACTTTTGTCCTATAGCCCTACCTTCTGGGCATTGTCCTTGGATGTAGGCTGGCACCACCACAACCCTCCAACAATGTTTTTTTAACTCCCACTTCTGTTATTCAATACAGTTAATTTGCCACAGTGATGTTTTGGTCAACGATGGACCATATATACAACAGTGGTCCTACAGGATTATAACGGAGCTGAAAAATTCCTATTCCTAGTTACATCACAGCTGTCCTGTATAGCACAATGCTTACTCATGTGTTTGCGGTGATACTGATGTAAACAAACCTACTGAGCTGCCAGTTGTATAAAAGTAGTGCATACAATTATGTATCGTACCTAACACTTGATAATGATAATAAACTATGTTACTAGTTCATGATTTTACTACACTATACTTTGTATCATTATTTAAGAATGTACTCCTTCTACTTATTAAAACAAGTTAACTGTAAAACATCCTCAGGCAGGTCCTTCAGGAGGTATTTCAGAAGAAGGTACTGTTTTTATGAGATGACAGCCCCATGCATGTTGTAGCCCCCCCAACAAAGGCCTTCCAGCGGGGCAAGATGTGGAGGTGCAGGACAGTGACATGGATGATCCAGACCCTGGATAGGCCTAGGCTAATGTGTGTGTTGTGTCTTCATTTTTAACAAAAAAGTTTAAAAAGTACAAAACAATGAAACAATTGAAAAAAGCTTATGAATAAGGATACAAAGAAAGAAAATATTTTAGTATAGCTATACAGTGTTTGTGTTTTAAATTACTATTAAAAAAGAATCAAAAGTTAAAAAAAGTTTATAAATGAAAAGTTTTAGTAACCTCAGGTTAATATTATTAAAGACTTTTTAAAGTAAACTTAGTGTAGCCTAAGTTACAGTGTTTATAAAGTCTACACTAGCGTAATGTCCTAGGCTTTCACAGTCACTCACCACTCACTCACTCACTCACCCAGAGCAACTTCCAGTCCTGCAACCTCGGTTCATGCTAAGTGCCCTATACAGCTGTACCATTTGAAAAATCTTTTAGAATGTATTTTTGCTGTACCTTTTTAATATTTAGATACACAAATATGTACCATTGTGTTACCACTGCCTACAGTATTCAGTGTAGTTTACATGCTACACAGGTTTGTAGCCTAGTAGTGTGTAGTAGGCTAGTACACCACCCAGCCTAGGTGTGTAGTAGGCTATATCATCTAGGTTTGTGTAAGTATACTCTATGATGTTTGTACATGAGGAAGTCACCTAATGACATATTTCTCAGAATGTACCCTTGCTGGTGACGTTTGACTATATAACAGTTATCCCTCCAGAAATGTGGTCAACATGCAATCATATAACTTAGGCTGTTCTTTCTTAAAAAATTAACAGAAAGTAAGTGTTTTAGAAATAACTAGATAAAAATATTTTAATAAAGTAAGCTAGGTAAGTAGGCCTCGGCCAAAAATAGAACCAAAAGCAGCAGGAGAGTAGCGTTTGCTTAAAGCCAAACTGTTTGCCCATATTATGAAAGTGCCAATGGAATGTGCTAGGACTATGGGGCTAACATGGGTTTGGGGTAGGTGGCATCATGACTATAAGACTGCCCAGAAAGAGGTACTGAGTGAGAAAGCAGAGGTAGGAAGGGCAGGGAAGAGACAAAGAATGTAGGGTTTCTGCTTTTGAAATATGTAAACATGTAAAATCAAGCAACTATGCTTGAGAATGTTTTGGGTAATGCAGACCTGTAGCTTTGCATGCTAACTGGCCAAGGCAGTGTGGGTAAGGCATCATGTATCTGCATGGCCACTTTGCTTCCACTGCCTGGAAAGAAGTTCACTCTCCTGTGTCCTGTGGAAACAAAGCTGGGACTGGAGCGATCCAGGCATTTCAAGTGGGGCTTAGAAAGAGCATAAAATGAATAACACATACCTAACATCACAGCTTTCAATAGCTATCTCCCAAGAATTAAAAACAAAGAATTCTTAGATTAGCTAATAAAAATACCTCTCCTTATAAAACAGACTGATGCAAAGATGTTAAGAACTACATTTTAACAACGGGGCATCCATTTGGAAAAAACTTAGTAAGAAAGTATAATACATTTCTGACAACCTACCTCCATGAAATATTTGTTCCAATCCCACATGGAATAGAGCTTCCACCAAGGTACACCGGACTGCAACTAGATGTGTTCAACAGATGCAAAAATATGAAGTTATAACAAAAAATAGGAGAAGTTAATTGGCTATGTTAAAAAATTTTCGGTTTTATTGACTTTATGTTCTTGTAATCAAATTGTCTATTTTCCCTAGCAAGCCAACCATTTCAAAGAAGAGCTATTTATTGTAGGATCACTGCTTTATTGGATATAACCTGTACATTCAGGAACACTCAAGGAGTTAAAATGAGTAGAAGAAAAATGTGTTTGCCAAATAATGTAAGGGACAAAGTAAATACTGAAGAATATAACAGAACATTAATTTTGAGAAACTGTTCACACATTTTTTAAATGGCAGAAAATTATTTACAATAGCAATAATCCCCCATTCATGACATGAAGGGGGTCATAGACCATAAGAACACTGAAGATATTGCTATTGGTCTTTCTCCTGAAGGCCAACCAATGCTTTGTTGTTCAATGTTACTGCTGTTTAAATGGTAACAAAATCTACTAGACTGTGCTCATAGTGTTTGCGCAATAGTGTGTATAAGTCACCAAAGCAATCTCAACTTACCTTTTACCAAGGCCTTGAATGGAAGCTCTGACAGATGTGTTACCTGAAGATTTAGATTTTAATTTCTGTTAAAAAAGCAAAACAATAAAAGGCCACGAGTAACTTAGAAAACTGTAACATGAAAACTAATATTCCTTATAACAAGAATATTTTCTAAATGACTTAAATACACATTTTGATGGCATCATTTTTAAGTTTCTGAAATAAAAACAATGATCAAAACCTTTTAAAGGCAAAACGGAAGCAGAACTCCCTAAGGAATGTGCAAATTACTCTACTAACTTTTAGGCTAGGAAATTGATATATTGCCATTATTAGCATGCTAAGATTTAGAGTCACTTTATAACTCTTCAGTTAATATTACAGTTCAATGATTTAATATGAAGGACCTGCTATTTAAAACCTCATTCTAGAAAAATTCAATTGAGGAGGAAAAAAACCTCAGGCTCATTTTTAAAGGCTGTGAATGTGCGTCATATGAACTAAAATTAAACTAACCAAGCTCCTGTGTAACTTCAGGAATATTAATTTTGATCAAATGGAATGGTATCAACCAATAAATGTTCAAGGAAAATGTAGAGCTACCTAGTCACAACCATACAGTAGTTCCTATATGGTTACATAATATCATCATCATTAGCAAGCATTTATTAAGTGTTAAGTGGTATATGGTACCAAACATAAACCAACCACACACTAGGACCACCGCCAAGGAGAGGAAGTGAGATGGAGAAAAGGCAATTTAAACTATGCAGAGTCGTGCCTTCATTTTACATAGTGGATGAAGAAATTTAATAGAGGCAAAAATATTGTTTTACTATGTCGCTCAACTCTTATTTGATGTTAAGCAGAAATGGAAAAAATTTTGGCACATGTCTGAAAAATAACAATATGCACGAATCTTTCTGTTTGGGGAGCATGTTTCATGTGCCATCCAGACTCATGCTTATGACTCTAAGCTGGCACACTCTGAGGTTCGTTGTTGGTTCCTGGACTTTCTTGTGTGGGTCTGGGAACAGTTCAGAAATGCGACAGAATGGGAGAGCTGGGGGTGCGGTGGGGGAGTAGTATTTTTAGGGCATAATATAGCCTCTAATGACAACACTGGCATAGACCATCTGTTTATCGATGTTTCTTTTCTTTTCTTTTTTTTTTTTTTTTGAGACGGAGTCTCGCTCTGTCGCCCAGGCTGGAGTGCAGTGGCGTGATCTCGGCTCACTGCAAGCTCCGCCTCCCGGGTTCATGCCATTCTCCTGCCTCAGCCTCCCAAGTAGCTGGGACTACAGGCGCCCGCCACCTCGCCCGGCTAGTTTTTTATTTTTTAGTTGAGACGGGGTTTCACCATGTTAGCCAGGATAGTCTTGATCTCCTGACCTTGTGATCTGCCCATCTCGGCCTCCCAAAGTGCTGGGATTACAGGCTTGAGCCACCACGCCCAGCCCGATGTTTCTTTTCTTAAATGTTTTTTTCCCCAATGAATGTTTTACTTAGACCTGCTATCTCCTTTGAAGGTTGGAAAACTGGACATAATACATAACTAAAAAAGGAAAAGATCATGCTTAAAAATTTATTTCTTCATGACTGTAAGAGCTACTTTTATTTCAAATTAGTATATCTTAAAGCCAAGCCAGAGAATTAATTATCTTGTTCTGAAACACCTTAACTGAAAAGATAGTGCCTCATAAACAGATATGCACCCTATACTACTTAATAAATAGTGAATTGTTCAGATGATTAATGAAGAGCAACAAAATGATGTAATTTTTTTCTACCATTAATTAGTACTACAAATTGGCACTACTATTCAGTGCTTACACACTTACTTGGTACTGAGGAAGTATTCTGTTTGCAGGGTTCAGGTGACCCTTGAACAACATGGGTTTCAACTACACAAGTCCACTTATATGCGGAATTTTCCCAACCAAACAAGGATAAAAAATACAGTATTTGTGGCATGCAAAACCCCATATACAGAGGGCTAACTTTTCATATAGGTGGGTTCTGTAAGGCTGATTGTGGAACTTGAGTATGTATGGATTTTGGTATATGTGGGGGGTCCCTGGAACCAATCCCTTGAATATACCAAGGAATGACTATATTTAATATTGCTATTGTGTTTACATATTATTCAACTTGGCATCAGTGTATTAATTTACTTCAGGTGCATTGAAAAAGTTTAATTTTGAAAAATTCAGATCTTAAAATCTATACTAGTCATTTGATTTTTAGTCTGGGTGACAAAAATATAAGTGGTCTCTATCCATATTCTTACCACAACCATTACCTAGATGTTTTCAGTCCACTGTTTTGCTTTTATCTTCCCTATCCTTTAAAAAACAAAACCCTGCTACTATAGTTATTTCTTAATGTTTTTTGTGGTCTTTATAAATTAGACTTCTATTTTTGTATCTTTCTTTTAAATCTAAAAGATATGCTTGACACACACCATACTGATAAAAATTAAAACACATAAATTCTCATATACTGCCCAGTATGAAAAATGTTAAGTGATAAAGTCACTTTGGAAAACAATTTGGCAATGGGTAGAGTTGAAGATAAGCACACCTTATGACCTAGGAATTCCTCTTCTAGCTTTATACATCCTAGAGAAACTTCTGTATATGGGTAAAAGAAGCCATGTAAAGATATCTAATGAAGGAGTAATCACTGGTTTTCCCTGTGTACATGTTAAAATTTGTATGCCTTTTCTCCAATTAAAAAGAAGATATCTCATGAAGCATTATTTGTAATAGCAAACAACTGAGCACAATGTAAATGTTCATCATCAGGGAAGTGGATAAACTGTGGCAGTTATATAATGGACTACTGTACACAGTTACAATCGTTTATGGTTATATACATATGTAATAAAAATGTATGGATGGAAAGGATAAATGGTTATCTTTGGGAAGGAAGGCAATAGAGTAGGATTTAGAGAGGTCTTAAACTATATCTTTAATTTGCACTTCTTTTTTAAAAAAAAGGTCCAGTGAAGCAAATATGGCAAAACATTAATATATGTTTAATATGGGTAGCTGTCATGGTACGTTCAGTATATAGGTTACTGTTATATTATTTTGTGAACTTTTTATGCAGCTAAAATAGACACATAAACATTTAAAAAACTGAAATATTAACAATTTAGTCATTGCTTCATGGGATAAGAGCAATGGCATTGCATGTGAGGTGCTAAGCACATTCCTATAATGAAAGCTGTTTGTTTTTGGCCTTTTAGAAAAGTGTTCTTAGAAACTACAAATAAATACAAGTGACCAGCTTGATGTGTGAGTTGACTTCTATGCTAACAGCTTTTCTAATTTGTTATTCTTACTGAGAAATGCACAGGGAAACACATACTGAGAGTTTCTAATATTTTACTGCTTCTACAGCTCTTTAAGTGTAATTTCTTTAAGTAATCGTATTTCTCGGAATTCAAAAGATAATGTGTAGCTACTTGCGTCTTCTTTAAGACTATTCTAAACATGTCTTGAAATAATGACAGAATTACTACATATTTATAACACTTGACTTACAGAGGGCTTTTTGTCCAAGTTGGACTCTTCAAATATTTCATTAATAAGACTGTCAAGATCATCTTCTTTTTCAAATGTTTCTGTTGATCTGAAAAGAAAACATATGCAGAGAAAATTCGCCTGAGGTTTATGAGCAGATAAAGCTAGTATTGGAAGAGTTTTGCTTAAAGTCCGTTAATTGAGTTGATAGTAGAAAGATAAAAGTGATTTTAATTTTTTTCACTGTGGATATAGTCTAAGTTTGTTGAGACAAAGATATATTTTATCAGGTACAAATTCACATATGTTCTATACTATTACATACTTGATATTACATACTTGAGACATTTAAAACTATATACATTATATTTGAGAGGAAGCTGGGTATGTACTTATCTAAATTACATAAAGCATGTATTTAATGCAAAATATGTACAATGATAAGCAGAACCTGATATTATAAACAAAGATAATTTTAAGAGTCTTCCTGACTTTTCCCCTAAAGGTTGCATTGTAAGTCAACCATATCTCTTTCAAGAGGAGCCAAAGGTCATGTAATCCAATGACCACCCTCCCTCCAACCCCCAAAAAAGGTGCTATTTGTTAGAATATCTCAGCTACTCAACTACCTCTACCTTCTGCAGGCAAAGTCATCACTGGATTATTAATACAACCACTACTGCACAGAACTTCTATTTAATAGCTGATGCTAAATAGCTAATAGCTAAATAGTAAGTATTGACTGAATACTTACTATAACCCAGGCATTGTCCTTAGTCTTTACATGAGTGTATCTTTATTTAACCCCATTTTATAGATGAAGAAAAGGCACTGAGAGATTCAGAAATCTGTTCAAGGTCATATAAATAGTGGGAGAAAAGGCTTGGAATTGAATCTAGGGCAGTCCCTGCACTTCATACTATACAACATTAACTTGCTTTAGCGTTTATATGAAGTAGATGCTGTACATCAACTTTATAACTTCATTAAATTATTTGTTTTAGAAGACACGTTTTTTAGTCAAACTCTATAATTTCAGAAATGTATTTATTCTGACAATTTTTAACATAGGCCTTCTTCGTTACATCTTGGAGTAAAAAAATTTAACCTGAAATAAGAAAAGCAAGAGACTGCTGCCTACTACCTAATGGTTGATTCTATCTGTCTCCAGGCTTAGCCTCTTCAGTTGTACTGTAACTTTTACCCTTAATGTCTTTCACTGTATACTGGTTTCTTCCTTTGACTTAGAAGTATGCTCAAGGCTTTCTTCTTCAAAGAGACACTTCAAAAAACCCCTCTCTTAAAGCTGCCACCCTTTCCTACTCACTACTGAAGAATAGTCTATATCCACGATTTCTACTTCCTTACAAGTAGACTAGATTTAGAATCAGCTGGGTGTTAATCCTAGACAGGGGTTTCTCAACCTTGGAACGACAGATATTTTGGGTCAGATAATTCTCTGGGGTGTGTATGTAGGGGCAGGAGACTGTTGTATATTGCAGGATGTTTTACAGCATCTACCCACTAGATGCTATTAAATAATAGCACACCCTTCCCAGGTGTGACAATAAAAAAAAGGCTCCAGACATTGCCAAATGCCCCTTGGGTGGCAAAATCATCACCAATCTAGAGCTACTGACCTAGTTTAAATTATTTAATCTCTCTGAAACTCAAATATTTTATCTATAAGAATGATATATAGATTACTATTTAAAATTTCTTTCAGGTGTAATATTCTACTTCTGGCCTCTAATCCCTCAACTACAGTGAAAGTCTTCTCTCAAAGGTTTCCACTGCCCAAATCACTACAATATAATGGTGGTTCTCAGTTCCAATCCTCTTTAATCTTTCAGAAGCATCTGACACTGTTGGGTACCAATTCCTTATATTTCTTTTTTGATAAGAGGTGGCTAAGATGGCCTCTTAAAATTCTCTTCTTTGGCTTTCAGGACATACTCACTGGGGTATCCTCCCTCATGCAATTTCACAATTTCAAGAATCAGATGCATCCAAACTCCACCAACCTAGTCAGTACTGTTACAGATCCAAATTACCAGCTTACATAAGATTCTGGTCTGTTCTTAGATCACGCAATTTCACAATGCCTACACTTGCCTATGCTTTGCTATAGTAATAACAATAAAGTCAACATTTCATTGAGAACTCATAATTTTAAAGGACTGTATAAGACATTTTTTGGTCTTCTGATGTGATAATAATCTCAATCAAATGTTATTAAGCTTTTACTGGTTCCCTCTCTGACTCTGTTTCTGACATTCTAATCTTTTAAAGATATAGTTTCTGCTGAAAATAAAAGGTATATTCAAAATAAAATATAAACACTTAAACCTATAATTAAATGTGACAGGTATATATAAAAGCTTAAATCTAGATGTACTATGTCCTTGTGATTTAGCAATATGACTGTAGGCAAGTAACTAAGCATTGATTTGGTCAGTGAAATGGGGTAACAGTATTCACCTCATAGGGTTGTGAAGATTAAATGAAATAACATATATAAAGCACTCAGCATACAGAAAGAGCTCAATAAATGTTGGCTGTTATAGCTATCGTCTAGAAAGCTATATTATCTTTAAATATTCCCATCTGTATCATCCTGAACCACTTTATTCCTATTGCAGTTCCTCTCAACCCGCATCAGTCTTTTCTTTTTTTTACTAATCACATATTTCTTTTTATCATTTTGAACACTTCAACAAATTGCATGTTTTGACCCCTTACATTAGCAGTTGTTCCTGGTATCCAGGTGTAGCATGGTCATTTATAGTATTATTTGCAAAGCTATCATTTTAAGAGGTAATATCAGTATTTTAACTCTTATGAGAGATACAGGTTACACTGCTATACAATTAGTAGGTAATCTCCTGTTAATAAATTCAAACATAAATTGTTCCTAGCTTTTAAGTATCAATTTTGGCTCAAGGAAAAATTTTAATATATAACATTATAAACCAGGTTGGGACTATATTTGGTATAAGGTTTAGGCCCTTTGTTGCTGTTTTTTGTACAATTTACAACTACATTGCCAGATGAAAAGTTTTAATATAAATGACAACAGTACTGGTTCACTACGGCTTTTATGTTATTTAGTACTAAAAAATCTAATGTATTAAGGTGGGCTGAGGTACTAGAAACATTATGGATGAATTTTAGTAGAGCAAGAACAGGCATGACACAACCCATGGTTGGAGAAGATCCACATAAATAGTTCCTTCTATTTTGAGCAGCTTGCTTCAATACATCCTGCCCCACCGCATGCTAGTTCTCCTAAGATGAACAGCTCTGAAAAGCTCCTTGATAGATTGGCTCTATCCCCTAGAAGGACAAATGAAAAGTACTAAAGCAACAACTGTTGTGGGATACGGATGGTAGATGTGCTAATAGGCACATAAAGAATTCCAGTATACAAGATAATAAAAGTTAATGAGAGTGATATTTACAACATCCAGCCAAATGAGTGTTAGCCCGTTCATAGTAATTATAGTTGTCTCTAATTTTTGTTTTAAAATGTTGCTCAGAACTCAACTAACTTTTAGAAATTTTGTTTATGTGCTCCTTTAGAATTTTTTCGATGCTTTTATCTTCGCAGAGTGAATTTTTATAAATAAATGTCACTGGAGATAAGCCAGGTGAACTGGATAGTAACAGAGCTGGATAATACTTTGGGAAATCACACATACACACACCAAAAAAACAAAACCAAATCAAAGATGCAGCCAAAAAATCAACGGAGATGACGTTCTTAGATTGATTCAAGGTTGCCTCCGTGTAATTTCACAAGCGTTTCCAAAATATTCTAGGCAAGAGGCAATTTCCAAAAGATTCTAGCAAGAGTTGCTGAAGGACAATACTCTGATGCAAACATTGTTTTTTGAGGGATTGTGGGGTAAATGGGGAAGTGAAGGAAGTCCTATTATTTAATAATTATATGGAGGAAAAACGACTGGTAAATTTGAAAGGTAGTTTTTTTAGATCAAAAACCAAAATACTTAAGAAATGTCCTTAAATTTCTATATGTATGCCTGGGACCCTTAACTAGGGGGCCATGGAGAGAAGGAAGGTAGACGATTTAATGTTCACAATAATTAACCCTTTTGTCATGAATCTAATCTCATCTTAACTCCCTGAGTTAAAAACAAACAAACAAACAAACAGAGGTGCGATGGCTCACAACTGTAATCCTAGCACTTAGGGGAGGCAGAGGCGGGAGTACAGCTTGAGCTCGGGAGTTCAAGACCAGCCTGGCCAACACAGCGAGACTCCGTCTCTACGAAAAATACAAAGTAGCCGGGCGTGGTAGTTCGTGCCTGCAATCCCAGCTAGGGTAGGCCGAGATGGGAGGATCGTTTGAACAGGGGAGTTGGAGGCTGCAGTGAGCTACGATCGTGCCACTGCATTCCAGCCTGGGCAACAGGACAGAGCTAGACTCCATCTCAAAAAACAAAACAAAACTGAGCTAAAGACAGAATTAGGATTGGCATGGGGAGCGGGGTCTGAGTCTATGGGATGAAGTTGTCTAACAGGCCCCTCACAGGGAGATGAGAACCGCTTGGCCACACATAGGCAAAATCTGGCCGAGGTCAGCACAGTCTTCTTGGCGTTAAGAACGGGGCGCCTGAGGTGCACCCCGGTCCCCGACTAGAACCTCCTAGGCTCTGGCAGGCAGAAACAGGGTGAAGAAGACAGGCACGGGCCGCGGGCTCTGCGGAAGGGCGGGACCAGCTCTCTGCGGCCTGCCGGGGGGCGGAGTCTGCGCTGAGTGAAGAAATGCCAGAATCCGCTTAGAGGGTCGAGGGGTGCGCTGCCGCTGAGGATAGGGCGCTGAGGGTCTGAACCGTGATGTAAGGAGGGGCTGGAGTTCGCGGGCACGTTTCTTTTGGGTTGGGCGGCGGAGGGGCAGCTTTAGGGCCCGGAGCAGGGTTTTACCAGAACAGTCCACCCCTCCCGCCCCGTTAACCTGAGATTCTCTTTCGCCTCGGCTTGGTTCCAGTCGCTACTGTGTGTGCCGCCGTCGCAGCCTTTGGGCTGCTCGACCACGCCCCGTCTTAGAAGGTCAGGTGTGCAAAACTTGGACTCGACTTCATCCAAGAGCTCGTCCAGGTCCTCCGCCATCTTGAATCGCCTGGCGTTTTCCCTTCGAATCGCCAGGCTCCGGTGGTTTCCAGGGATAACGCGGGGACCCGGCTGGCTCACGTTCCATTAGGCGTCCCTGCGCATGCGCACCGCTTCCCATGGCAACCCGGCGCCCAAGAGGGCTAGCGGCAGAGAACGCGGTGGGTTCGTGAGGGGCTGGCGCATGCGGGGACGGAGTTCGGAGCTGTCTCTGCCCTGTGTCTATGTGACTCGCGATGCTTTGCGTTTCTTCCTTTAAGCTCGTCTGGCGTGGTTTGTCCCATCTGCCCCTCCCGGGCCCACGTTGTAACCACAACCACACTTTCTCGCCCTTTCATTCTCTCCTCTCCCGTTTGGGTCCCTGTTGTGTTTCAGCCGTTAGAAAATTCCTGAAATCTGTGGAAGTTGGGGCAGAATGCTCTAAAACACAAAAAGTGTTTGATGGCAAGAAGAAAAGCTAATGTTTCCGTAGTCGGCAGGATTCGAACCTGCGCGGGGAGACCCCAATGGATTTCTAGTCCATCGCCTTAACCACTCGGCCACGACTACTAGCGGTGTGAGTTTTTGTGGTGAGAATGCATGTAGAGTCTGCACAAGCGTCTGCTGCAATAACAGGCATGTTTTGATCTGGAGGAAACCATTACTGAGCTGTTAGGAGCATATTTGAATGTTATGGCGCTTATCATTTTACTGTTTGTAAAACTCTTAGAAGGTATCCGGTCCAACTCTTTGTTGGAAAAAAGGGAAATTCTAATTAAATCTGAGAGAGGGAGAGATACGTGCTCAAAACTATTGTACACCCACCTGCCTGCACAATGTTGGAGCCATTTCCAGGAGAGAACAGGAACCGGGTGAGGGCCAACCAGTCTCCCGGCCTCCTTGATGGGGCTGTCAGTTCCACTCCTTCGCCTTTCTCTTTGACAAACAGCTCCCAGGACTTTCTTTTCACCCATTATACATTAAGAAGCTATTTACCCAGCGATTTAAATTCACTCCGCGGGGTCAGACGGTCCCACCGTGCCATAAAAGTACTACTTTGAAAAGTGTAAAGCGTGATACAAGCGTAAGGTGTTGTTAATGGCATTCTTAATAAATACCGTCCACAGTTTAACCTGTGTTTTGGGTATTTCTAAAGTGGGATAGCAAAGAGTTTGGCATCCTTGGGAACTCTGGAGATAGTTTCATCCAGATGATTTGTTCAAAGTATCTTTTAACTTCCCTGAAGAGCAACATGTAGTGGTGTGCTGGAGTGAATAGGACCTGCTCACTCCTCCCCACTGATAAATTTTCAAGGATTTTGGGAGCTAGTTGTTAAATGCAACTATTATTAAATATTAAATTATGCAAACTTGCAATTACATTATATTAAAAGCAAATGCGATACTCAAAATTCACATTCTAGTGATTCCACTACATTTTACTATTATTTATAAATATAATTGAGATTATTTACATCTGAAAGACTTTCTCTCTTTAACTTTCCATTCAGTGATGTCACTTGGGAAGCTTGAAATGAGCCATAGTGGGTGTTATTTACATGAGGGAAATTGCAAATGTGCCAAAGCAGGGCTTTTTATCCCTAGGAGATGGTTGTCATTTAGTAGCATACTGCATGTTACCACCAGACCAACTTTGGATATTCCCAGCAAGGCAACAGTCCCCTTTTCTGCACTGCCGCTCTAGTTATTGTCTCTGAATCTTTGTTTTAGCTATTAGAATCCTGGCATATACCTCCCCCCCCCACATATATGCATATAACCATATATATATATTTACACACACAGAGGAAACCAGCATTTTTATGAAAAATACTTAACAACATTGAGCACTGACCACTCAGATCAGACACTGCCAGGATGCTTAAGTAGTATCCTAGAGGCCCCCTGACATAGTGTTGGTTACGCTTGTAGTCAGAGTAGAGAACTCCAGAGGGTGGGGAGACAATGTTGGGGCAAGGAGGGGACTCGAACACTAGTTATTTGTCTAGAATCCTGACTTATTCTATGATTTTCCACTCATTAATTTTTTTTTTTTTTGAGACGGAGTCTTGCTTTGTGCCCCAGGCTGGAGTGCAGTGGCGCGATCTCGGCTCACTGCAAGCTCCGCCCCCCCGGGTTCACGCCATTTTCCTGCCTCAGCTTCCTGAGTAGCTGGGACTACAGGCGCCCGCCACCACGCCCGGCTAATTTTCTTGTATTTTTAGTAGAGACGGGGTTTCACCGTGTTAGCCAGGTTGGTCTCGATCTCCTGACCTCGTGATCCGCCCGCCTCGGCCTCCCAAAGTGCTGGGATTACAGGCTTGAGTCACCGTGCCCGGCCCCACTCATTAATTTTTTAAAGTTTTTTTCCAAGTTGCCTTGCTGGGCTATTTTACCTAGAACCGGCCTCCAGCAGAAAGACAAGGAAAAGCTGCTTGAAAAAGCGGTCCTTGCAACATGGTTCCAGGGGAAGTCATGCATAGTTGCCATCCACATTAACAGGCTTACATTAATGATTTGCTTTTGCTCTTGAGAAGAGGAAATCTAAGGGGATCTGTAGCAATGTTGAAAGTTATCTATTAGCGTATAGAAGATTTGCAATGAGAGATGGTGAAAAAATAAAAGAGAAAATGTTTCTGGTTTTCTGTTTTGTTTTTGTGACTATTAGACAAAAATCAGTGTCTTCCCTCCTTCCCTCACTTCTACTCCCATTTTTCTGGTCTTTTGATTGGATGATTTATTCCGTTTACATTTTAAAATTTCATTTTATTGATTTTATTTACTTTCAGTAGCTTTTGGGGTACAAGCAGTTTTTGGTTACATGGATGAATTGTATAGCGGTGAAGTCTGAAATTTTAGTGCACCTGTCACCTGAGTAGTGTACATTGTACCCAATAGGTAGTGTTCTTTTTTTCTTTTTTTTTCGAGACGGAGTTTCGCTCTTGTTGCCCAGGCTGGAGTGTGCAATGGTGCGATTTCTGCTCACCACAGCCTGTGCTTCCTGGGTTCAGGTGATACTCCTGCTTCAGCCTGCCGAGTAGCTGGGATTACAGGCATGTGCCACCATGCTGGGCTAATTTTGTATTTTTAGTAGAGACGGGGTTTCTCCATGTTGTTCAGGCTGGTCTTGAACTCCTGACCTCAAGTGATCTGCCTGCCTTGGCCTCCCAAAGTGCTGGGATTGCAGGCATGAGCCATCATGCCCAGCCTCCAATAGGTAGTGTTCTTATCCTTTACCCTCCACCCGTCCTCCTCTCTTCTGAGTTTCCAGTGTCCATTATGCCACTCTATATGCCTTTGCGTACCCACAAATTAACTCCTACTTAAAAGTGAGAACATACGATAATTTGGTTTTCCAGTCCTGCCCACTCACATTTTAATAAAATGGATGTATGGATCATCTAGAGTTTGGTATTTTGAGAATTTCATTTATGGCTCATTCAACTCTGGTGGGTCTCCTGACTTGAGTCATGTTCTCTTTCTGGTTTGCCTCTGAGAGTAAAACGTCGAGTTCAGAGTCTACAAGGAGAAATGCCACATGCCACATAAGAGTAACATATGTGTATGGCTGTGTGATAAAGTATAAAATTACAGTGCACTAGTAAAATCTCCAGATGTGAGTAAGAAAGTTACACAGTGATAAAATTCAGTGGGCTCTAAACAATGGATGTGGATGTATAAGATGAAGGTAGTGTGGCTTTAGAAGATTCTACATTCATGCAAATCCTATTAGATCATTTTTTAAGAAACCCCTGCTATAAATTCGTTTGATATAACTTTCTGTTTTCTGAACAATCTTCTTTCTTTCTCTGTAATTGTTAATGTGTGTAGACAGTGTCATGAATCCTTGTCCCCTGTCTTTCCCAGTCATGGAAAGCATGCTGAGTGTCAGGTATTTCATAAAGAATGGGCAAGTGCCTCCAGGTGATACAATTATTAACATGGTAAAGGGGACTGGGTGCGGTGGCTCATGCCTGTAATCCCAGCACTTTGGGAGGTCAAGGTGGGCGAATCACTTGAGCCTAGCGGATCACTTGAGCCCAGGAGTTTGAGACTAGCCCAGGTAACATGGCAAAACCCTGTCTCTAACAAAAAAGTTACAAAAATTGGCCAGGCATGGTGGCGCTGCACCTGTGGTCCTGGGTATGTGGTAGACTGAGGTGGGAGGATGGCTTGAGCTCAGGAGGTGGAGGCTGCAGTGAGCCGAGATAGTGCCACTGAACTTTAGCCTGGGCAAGAGAATGAGACTCTGTCTTAAAAACAAAACAAGAAACATGGCAAAGGGGCATGCCATGTATTATTACATTCATTTAGTATTCAAGGAAGTATTTTAGGTAAAAGGTGTCCAAATTAGGAAATCAAAGCATTGTTGTCTTTCCCAAGTATCTGAAGAACTCTCTGAGCCTGGTTTCTTGCTAGTACCATTGTAAATAAGTTAGAAGTGGTGAGGCAGCTGGTTCTGCTGTCCCACAGAGTCCCAGGCCAACTGCTTCAGTTACAAGGTGTCCTGTAATCTCCCTGGCTACTCACATAATGAATTGCAAGGCTTCTTCGAATTCCCAGGTACTTAGGTTTAATTTTCCCTTCCCTGCATCTCTCCCCAGTATACTACAGATCTTTTAAACAAATACCCACTGCTGGGCGGTGACATTGGCATGAGGGAAGGCATCCTCCTGGGCCAGTTGCAAGCCTCCTAGCAGCTGATGCCATGGAAGAATGGAGTATGGAGTAGCACGAAAGCAGCTCCAGTTCTTTTAAGTGGTCCCTGAATTAGGCCTCGATGTCATGTAGGTAAATTCAGCCCAGAACATGCAGAATCTTTATTGGAATTTGTACCGTCATCTCTCACAGCTGTGGAGAGTTTAGACTAATCACAACTCTCACTGGGATACTATTATCTTGGTAATTTGAAAAAGGATCAGGAGCCTGCAGGCTTGGAACATCTTGAGAAAACTCTGGCTCTGAAATACATCATCACATGTGGGGGACACCACTTGCAGCATCATCGCAGCGAGCTGAAGAATGCTGAAATCAAGTATTTCTCTGGCGTGATTTCAAATGGCTTGAGAAACCTGAGAACTTTTTTTTTTTTTTTTTAAACTGCAAAACAGATTCTTTCCTCTTCCATCAACCCCATTGCTGTCAATACGTCCAGTGTTAGGTGCCAGAAATGAGCATAGCCTCTTAATGATAACAATGCCAAGGTTAACACAGCCGCCAGGGGCTCTCTCAAGAATCTGTTAGGGTGTATTTTGATCTACAGACACGTTCTGAAGGCGTGCACCTCCTTAGCTTTTCTAGTCTCAGTACATTTCTCTTCAGCAGCCTGGATAAAACCTGTCACTTTTTGCCAGAACTTCTCATGCTTTGGGGCCCCTTAGACACCATTTTTCATTAACCCCATGAGTCCATATGGTAGGGCGAGGTTCAAAGTTGGTATTTGGGAATCAGCTTCTGACAGCACGGAGGCCTGGTGTGCTGCGGTCATTTGTTCAAAAGGCCAGGATTTGCAGATGTGCTATAAGAGTGTAATATAATTTTTGACTCCATCCAAATGGATATTTTATCACCATCCACATACCAACTAACAAACAGATCAGTCTGAGGAGGCAAGTGCTAATGTATGTGGCTCAAACCAGTCGACCCTCTGAGGAGTCAGTAGTTCAGCCTCTTTTTGAGGCTTTAACATCACAATGTTCCTTTCAGTTCTACAGTTATGTGAGTACAGCTCCTTCCCTCCACCCTTTTTCATACTGTTTTTTGCTTTATAATTTTTAAGCTTTAGAAAGTTAAGCCTGATTAAAAAAAAATTGGGGAAAAAGGGGAGGGGAATAGCAATTTCAGTCAGGCATTAAAATGAAGGCAAAGTGAAACCAAATTGATGGAGGTGATGGGACATGTCCAACAGGCCTGGGCTTAGGTTTGGTGTCCATCAGTCTTCCATTTCCCCTGATTGTCCATATGGACTCTTGGGAAGGAACCCAAGGTTTTATGCAGGCCAATTTGCTGTTTCCTCAGTTACGGATTCACAAGTCAACTAGTCTTTATGGCCTTACAAAAGGTACCTGTTGGTATCAACCTTGCCATGAACTGCCCACAGAATATTTGGGGGCTGGAAAGGACTTTAGCGATAATGTATGAAACTCTTTCAGCTGAGGTTGCAGTGAGCCAAGATCACGCCACCATACTCCACTCCAGCCTGGGCAACATAGTGTGTCTCAAAAAACAAAAAAACAAAAAGCCAAAAAAAAACCTCTTTCATTTTATAGGTAAAGCAATCAAAATCAAGGCCAGAGAGGTGCAATAATTTAGAAATTCTTTGATTATTCAGAGATTTTCATTATAACCATTTTTTTTCTTTTTATTATACTTTAAGTTCTAGGGTACATGTACACAACATGCAGGTTTGTTACATATGTATACATGTGCCATGTTGGTGTGCTGCACCCATTAACTCCTGATTTACATTAGGTATGTCTCCTAATGCTATTCCTCCCCCCTCCCCCCACCCCACGACAGGTCCTGGTGTGTGACGTTCCCCTTCCTGTGTCCAAGTGTTCTCATTGTTCAATTCCCACCTATGAGTGAGAACATGCGGTGTTTGGTTTTCTGTTCTTGTGATAGTTTGCTGAGATTGATGGTTTCCAGCTGCATTCATGTCCCTGCAAAGGACACGACCTCATCCTTTTTATGGCTGCATAGTATTCCATGGTGTATATGTGCCACATTTTCTTAATCCAGTCTGTCATTGATGGACATTTGGGTTGGTTCCAAGTCTTTGCTATTGTGAATAGTGCTGCAATAAACATACGTGTGCATGTGTCTTTATAGCAGCATGATTTATAATCCTTTGGGTTATATACCCAGTAATGGGATGACTGGGTCAGATTTCTAGTTCTAGATCCTTGAGGAATCGCCACACTGTCTTCCACAATGGTTGAACTAGTTTACAGTCCCACAAACAGGATAAAAGTGTTCCTATTTCCCCACATCCTCTCCAGCACCTGTAGTTCCCTGACTTTTTAATGATCACCTTTCTAACTGGTGTGAGATGGTATCTCATTGTGGTTTTGATTTGCATTTCTCTGATGGCCAGTGATGATGAGCATTTTTTCATGTGTCTGTTGGCTGCATAAATGTCTTCTTTTGAGAAGTGTCTGTTCATATCCTTTGCCCACTTTTTGATAGGATTGTTTTTTTCTTGTAAATTTGTTTGAGTTCTTTGTAGGTTCTGGACATTAGCCCTTTGTCAGATGAGTAGATTGCAAAAATTTTCTCCCATTCTGTAGGTTGCCTGTTCACTCTGATGGTGATTTCTTTTGCTGTGCAGCAGGTTTTTAGTTTAATTAGATCCCATTTGTCAATTTTGGCTTTTGTTGCCATTGCTTTTGGTGTTTTAGACATGAAGTCCTTGCCCATGCCTATGTCCTGAATGGTATTGCCTAGGTTTTCTTCTATGGTTTTTATGGTTTTAGGTCTAACATTTAAGTCTCTAATCCATCTTGAATTAATTTTTGTATAAGGTCTAAGGAAGGGATCCAGTTTCAGCTTTCTATTTATGGCTAGCCAGTTTTCCCAGCACCATTTATTAAATAGGGAATCCTTTCCCCATTTCTTGCTTTTTTCAGGTTTGTCAAAGATCAGATGGTTGTAGATGTGTGGTATTATTTCTGAGGGCTCTGTTCTGTTCCATTGATCTATATCTCTGTTTTGGTACCAGTACCATGCTGTTTTGGTTACTGTAGCCTTGTAGTATAGTTTGAAGTCAGGTAGCGTGATGCCTCTGGCTTTGTTCTTTTGTCTTAGGACTGTCTTGGCAATGCGGGCTCTTTTTTGGTTACATATGAACTTTAAAGTAGTTTTTTCCAATTCTGTGAAGAAAGTCATTTCATGGGGATGGCATTGAATCTATAAATTACCTTGGGCAGTATGGCCATTTTCATGATATTGATTCTTCCTATCCATGAGCATGGAATGTTCTTCCATTTGTTTGCGTCCTCTTTCATTTCATTGAGCAGTGGTTTGTAATTCTCCTTGAAGAGGTCCTTCACATCCCTTGTAAGTTGGATTCTTAGGTATTTTATTCTCTTTGAAGCAATTGTGAATGGGAGTTCACTCATGATTTGACTCCCTGCTTGTCTGTTATTGGTATATAAGAATGCTAGTGACTTTTGCACATTGATTTTGTATCCTGAGACTTTGCTGAAGTTGCTTATCAGCTTAAGAAGATTTTGGGCTGAGACGATGGGGTTTTCTAAATATACAATCATGTCATCTGCAGACAGGGACCATTTGACTTCCTGTTTTCCTAATTGAATACCCTTTATGTCTTTCTTTTGCCTGATTGCCCTGGCCAGAACTTCCAACACTATGTTGAATAGGAGTGCCGAGAGAGGGCATCCCTGTCTTGTGCCAGTTTTCAAGGGGAATGCTTCCAGTTTTTTGCCCATTCAGTATGATATTGGCTGTGGGTTTGTCATAAATAACTGTTATTATTTTGAGATATGTTCCTTCAATACCGAATTTATTGAGAGTTTTTATCATGAAGGGCTGTTGAAGTTTGTCAAAGGCCTTTTCTGCATCTATTGAGATAATCATGTGGTTTTTGTCTTTGGTTCTATTTATATTCTGGATTATGTTTGTTGATTTGCATATGCTGAACCAGCCTTGCATCCCAGGGATGAAGCCCACTTGATCATGGTGGATAAGCTTTTTGATGTGCTGCTGGATTCGGTTTGCCAGTATTTTATTGAGGATTTTTACATAGATGTTCATCAGGGATATTGGTCTAAAATTCTCTTTTTTTTTGGTTGTGTCTCTGCCAGGCTTTGGTATCAGGATGATGTTGGCCTCATAAAATGAGTTAGGGAGGACTCCCTCTTTTTCTATTGATTGGAATAATTTCAGAAGGTATGGTACCAGCTCCTCCCTGTACCTCTGGTAGAATTCGGCTGTGAATCCGTCTGGTCCTGGACTTTTTTTGGTTGGTAGGCTATTAATTATTACCTCAATTTCAGAGTCTGTTATTGGTCTGTTCAGGGATTCAACTTCTTCCTAGTTTAGTCTTGGGAGAGTGTATGTGTCCAGGAATTTATGCATTTCTTCTAGATTTTCTAGTTTTTTTGCATAGAGGTGTTTATAGTATTCTCTGATGGTAGTTTGTATTTCTGTGGGGTCGGTGGTGATATCCCCTTTGTTATTTTTTATTGCGTCTATTTGATTCTTCTCTCTTTTCTTCTTTATTAGTCTTGCTAGCGGTCTATCAATTTTGTTGATCTTTTCAAAAAAACCAGCTCCTAGATTCATTGATTTTTTGAAGGGTTTTTTGTGTCTCTGTTGCCTTCAGTTCTGCTCCGATCTTAGTTATTTCTTGCCTTCTGCTAGCTTTTGAATGTGTTTGCTCTTGCTTCTCTAGTTCTTTTAATTGTGATGTTAGGGTGTCAATTTTAGATCTTTCCTGCTTTCTCTTGTGGGCATTTAGTGCTATAAATTTCCCTCTACATACTGCTTTAAATGTGTCCCAGAGATTCTGGTACGTTGTATCTTTGTTCTCATTGGTTGCAAAGAACATCTTTATTTCTGCCTTCATTTTGTTATGTACCCAGTAGTCATTCAGGAGCCGGTTGTTCAGTTTCCATGTAGTTGAGCGGTTTTGAGTGAGTTTCTTAATCCTGAGTTCTAATTTGATTGCACTGTGGTCTGAGAGACAGTTTGTTATAATTTCTGTTATTTTACATTTGCTGAGGAGTGCTTTACTTCCAGCTATGTGGTCAATTTTTGAATAAGTGCCATGTGGTGCTGAGAAGAATGTATATTCTGTTGATTTGGTGTGGAGAGTTCTGTAGATGTATATTAGGTCCACTTGGTGCAGAGTTGAGTACAATTCCTGGATATCCTTATTGACTTTCTGTCTCGTTGATCTGTCTAATGTTGACAGTGGGGTGTTAAAGTCTCCCATTATTATTGTATGGGAGTCTAAGTCTTTTTGTAAGTCTCTAAGGACTTGCTTTATGAATCTGGGTGCTCCTGTATTGGGTACATATATATTTAGGATAGTTAGCTCTTCTTGTTGAATTCATCCCTTTACCATTATGTAATGGCCTTCTTTCTCTCTTTTTATCTTTGTTGGTTTTTAAGTCTGTTTTATTAGGGACTAGGATGGCAACCCCTGCCTTTTTTCATTTTCCATTTGCTTGGTAGATCTTCCTCCATCCCTTTATTTTGAGCCTATGTGTGTCTCTGCATGTGAGATGGGTCTGCTGGATACAGCAAATTGATGGGTCTTGACTCTTTTTCCAGTTTGCCACTCTGTGTCTTTTAATTGGAGCATTTAGTCCATTTACATTTGAGGTTAATATTGTTATGTGTGAACTTGATCCTGTTATTATGATGTTAGCTGGTTATTTTGCTCATTAGTTGATGCAGTTTCTTTGTAGCATTGACGGTCTTTACATTTTGGCATGTTTTTGCAGTGGCTGGTAGTGGTTGTTCCTTTCCAAGTTTAGTGCTTCCTTCAGGAGCTCTTGTAGCGCAAGCCTGCTGGTGACAGAATCTCTCAACATTTGCTTGTCATTTGCTTGTAAAGGATTTTATTTCTCCTTCATTTACGAAACTTAGTTTGACTGGATATGAAATTCTGGGTTGAAAATTCTTTTCTTTGAGAATGTTGAATATTGGCTCCTACTCTCTTCTGGCTTGTAGAGTTTTCTCCCGAGAGATCCGCTGTTAGTCTGATGGGCTTCCGTTTGTGGGTAACCCGACCTTTCTTCCTGGCTGCCCTTAACATTTTTTCCTTCATTTCAACTTTGGTGAGTCTGACAATTATGTGTCTTGGAGTTGCTCTTCTTGAGGAGTATCTTTGTGGCGTTCTCTGTATTTCCTGAATTTGAATGTTGGCCTGCCTTGCTAGGTTGGGGAAATTCTCCTGGATGATATCCTGAAGAGTGTTTTCCAACTTGGTACCATTCTACCCTTCACTTTCAGTACACCAATCAGACGTAGATTTGGTCTTTTCACATAGTCCCATATTTCTTGGAGGCTTTGCTCGTTTCTTTTTACTCTTTTTTCTCTAAACTTCTCTTCTCGCTTCATTTCATTCATTTGATCTTCAATCACTGATACCCTTTCTTCCAGTTGATCGAGTTGGTTACTGAAGTTTGTGCATTTGTCACATAGTTCTCGTGTCATGGTTTTCATTTCTATCAGGTCGTAAGGACTTCTCTGCATTGGTTATTCTAGCTAGCCGTTTGTCAAATGTTTTCCCAAGGTTTTTAGTTTCTTTGTGCTGGGTTCGTAATTCCTCCTTTAGCTCAGACAAGTTTGATTGTCTGAAGTCTTCTTCTCTCAGCTCATCAAAGTCATTCTCCGTCCAGCTTTGTTCTGTTTCTGGTGAGGAGCTGCATTCCTTTGCAGGGGAGAGGCGCTCTGATTTTTAGAATTTCTAGCTTTTCTGTACTGCTTTTTCCCCATCTTTGTGGTTTTATCTACCTTTGGTCTTTGATGATGGTGACATACAGATGGGGTTTTGGTGTGGATGTCCTTTCTGTTTGTTATTTTTCCTTCTAACAGTTAGGACCCTCAGCTGCAGGTCTGTTGGAGTTTTTCGAGGTCCACTCGAGACTCTGTTTGCCTGGGTATCAGCAGTGGAGGCTGCAGAAGAGTGAATATTGCTGAACAGCAAATGTTGCTGTCTGATCATTCCTCTGGAAGCTTTGTCTCAGAGGTGTACCCGGCCATGTGAGGTGTGAGGTGTCAGTCTTCCCCAAGTGGGGAATCTCTCCCAGTTAGGCTACTCAGGGGTCAGGGACCCACTTGTGCAGACCGTCTGTCCGTTCTCAGATCTCAAACTCCATGCTGGGAAAACCACTACTCTCTTCAAAGCTGTCAGACAGGGAGATTTACATCTGCAGAGGTTTCTGCTGCCTTGTGTTTGGCTATGCCCTGTCCCCAGAGGTGGAGTCTACAGAGGCAGGCCGGCCTTCTTGAGCTGCTGTGGGCTCCACCCAGTTCGAGCTTCCTGGCCACTTTGTTTACCTACCTAAGCCTCAGCAATGGCGGGCGCCCCTCCCCAGTCTTGCTGGCACCCTGCAGTTAGATCTCAGACTGCTGTGCTAGCAATGATGGAGGCTCTGTGGGTATGGGACCCCCCTGAGCCAGGCGTGGGATATAATCTCCTGGTGTGCCGTTTGCTAAGACCCTTGGTAAAGTGCAGTATTAGGGTGGGAGTGACCTGATTTTCCAAGTGTTGTGTGTCATGGTTTCCCTTGGCTAGGAAAGGGAATTCCCTTCCCCCTTGCGCTTCCTGGATGAGGCAATGCCTTGCCCTGCTTCAACTCTTGCTGGTTGGGCTGCACCCACTGTCCTGCACCCACTGTCTGACACACTCCAGTGAGATGAATCTGGTACCTCAGTTGGAAATGCAGAAATCACCCATCTTCTGTGTCACTCATGTTAGGAGCTAGAGGCTGGAGCTGTTCCTATTCAGGAATCCTGGCGCGGATCTCGACCATCTTGGTGCGGATCGCATTCTTTTATTTCAACATCATGATGGTCATTCTGGATAACACTCCTTCCTCTCTCCTTCCCTCCCCTCCCTCTCCCCCTCTCTTCCTTTCTCTCTTCCTTCCTTCCTGCTTTCTTTTTCTTTCCTTCCTTTCTTTCTCTTTCCTCCCTTTCTTTCTCTTTCTGTTTTTGAGACACGGTCTCGCTCCGTTGTCCAGGCTGGGATGCAGTGGCGTGATTATGACTCACTGCAACTTCTACCTCCTGGGCTCAAGCCATCCTCCCACTTCAGCCTCTCAGTAGTGTGGACTACAGGCACACACCACTATACTCGGCTAATGTTTATATTTTTTATAGTGATGGGGTTTTGCTGTGTTGCCCAGGTTATGTCTAGTGGCCATAAAATTGATGCTATGAATTTAATATCAGATTGCCATATTTTGGAATCCTTTCATTCCTGCCATTGACATATTAATACAAATATCTCTCATGCTCTGTTCTCAACTTCTTCAACTCTGATGGCTTGTGCCACTCTACTGTATTCACATCTCTGTAGATTAGTGACTGTGTTTAGACCTCATATTATGTATGAGGACACAAACTTCTGAAGGACAGGGACTATAACTGATGCACATTTATTTCTCCTATAGGGAAGGAGAAGTGTAGTTTTTGAGAACATCTAAATTGACAGCCTATTATGATACCATTTTTTTGTTGTTGTTGTGGGGGAAGTAGGATATCCTTATTGTATTCTAACAATGAGGCTGAGTCTCAGACATGAGTCTGAACCCTGTAGGGATAGTAAATTCTTCCTTTTCCCAGTTCTCCTTTCTTACTAATATGGGTGCAGAGTGGTCTGTTCAAGTCACAGAAGCTCTTGGCTGAAGAAGGAGTCTCCCTGAGCACACAGGGAGGTTTTAGTTCCAGAGAGGATGGGGGGCTACAGAGAGGGCCAGAGCAGATGGCACGCTCCATACCCCAGAGCTAGGGCTAGCATGTGCCTGGTCTATGAAAGAAAGGAACTAGTGTTTCCAGGTCCTTGGACAGATTCCTTCTGGAGCAAGAGCAGCATATTTTCTGACCCTTTGTGTTTTTTCTTTTGAAACTGACATTATCTCTAATTATATGTGGTCAAGTTCTAGAAGACATTTATCATCTATTGCCAAAACATTGCCCCCTGCTTTGCCAGTTCCTGTTTGCCCAGCCTGGCTGTGGCTGCTGAAATATCCCATCTGCAAGGTGAACCCAGTTCCTAGCCAACCCAAGACTTCTCCCCATCATGGTTAGATCTGGAATTGGTCTGGATGGCCTATGTCAGGTATGCATTGAGCAAAATGCCACACTGCTGTCTTCTCTGTGAACCCCTGTGGATGGGCTTCTACTCTACTTCTAGATTGAATTCCATTTCTATTCTTGGGCTGAAATTTTGTCCAAACCCCAAAGCCTTGTCCAGGACTGTAGCAGTCTTCTAGGGCTGCCGTGACAAATCACCACTTAAAACAGTAGAAGTTTATTCTCTGAGTTCTGGAGGCCAGAAGTCTGAGATCAAGGTATGGGCAGTACCACACTTCCTCTGAAGGCTCTAAGGGAGAATCTGCTCCATGCTGTTTCCAGCTTCTGGTGGCTATTGGGATTCCTTGGCATTCCGTGACTTGTAGCCACATCACTATAATCTCTGCCTCTGTCTTCACATTGCCTTCTCTTCTGTGTTTATTCTATAAGGATACAGGTGATTGCATTTAGGGCCTACCCAGATTATTCAGCATAAGTCCCTCTTTTTCAGATCCTTAACTTAATCACATCTGCAAAGACTTTTTCCAAATAAGGTCGCATTTATAGGTTCCAGGGATTTGATGTGATTTGATATCATTTTGGGGGCCATTTTTCAGCCTAGCATAAGGGCCCTGACAAACTCCTGGCTTGTGCTGGCCCCTCTTTTTGGGGGATCAGCCCCTTATCTCTTTTGGCCTGGCCAAGGGTATGTTTTAACATGAGCGAGTCTGTCTGGAATCAAATTGTTAACCACTTGACTATGACTGTCTCCACAGTCACACCTTTCTAGGCCTCCATTTCTACACCCTTGGGTATAAGTGCCAGCCTGGATCAGAGTAAGCTTGCCTTTAAATACTGTGATTTAGTCTGATGGACTCCTTCTCCACAAATAAGCCCAAGCTCAGGTCAGTTGTTTTAGCTTGAGCCATACTGGAATGGCTTCCATCTCCTTGTCATCCTGGTATTGAGGTTTCTGCATGCCTCTTGGCAACGATGTGTTGGCTATAGTATCATCATGTGTATAACATATTTTTTTTGCATACCTACCGTATTCTGAGGTCTTTATAGAACTTATTTTACTTAATCACTGTAGATCAAGAAATAGGGACAGAGAAAGGCGTAGTGGCTCATGCCTGTAATCCCAGCACTTTGGGTGGCTGAGGCTGGCTGATCACTTGAGCTCAGGAGTTGGAGGCCAGTCCGAGCAACATGGTGAAACTCTGTCTCTACTAAAAAAATACAAAAATTGCTGGGTGTGGTGGCATGCATCTGTGGTCCCAGCTACTAGGAAGGCTGAGGTGGGAGGATCTCTTGAATCCAGGAGGTTGAGGCTGCAGTGAGCCAAGATTACACCACTATACTCCAGCCTGAGTGACAGAGCAAGACCCGATCTAAAAAAAAAAAAAAAAGAAATAGAGACAGAGAGGTAAAGTTATTAATCCAAGATCATATAACCTGGATCAAGCTGTAAAATTCATGTTCATTTTACCATGCTGTACTATATTTTATATGCTTTATTATCTATCTTATTATCATCTCTCCTTCTCCTCATTAAAACAAAACAAAACTGAGACTAGGATAGGAATAAGCTTTATTTGATTTTCTAATGACTTGTGAGGACTTGGAAGACAAATTTTCTCAACCAGACAACTTAATTCTTAAATTTTTGTCTGGGGGATCTTTCCAGTTCAAGGTCTGTTATCGCATATAAGTTTGTAATCCTCTTGCCAGTTTCATTATTCTACATTTATTGCCATTGTTTTGTGTAACATCTGTCTGTATACTCTTAACATATTCCAGTAACCATCCTACATACACAGAGAAGAGACGTGAGTATAAAGGAAAAGGCCAGCAAGTTCAGTCAGCCAGGAAAAGTTTAAAAGTCCCTATTTCAAGGAAGGAGTCATGTGCTGAATTTGCACACTGGCCTGTGACTGAAATCCAGATGAATATCCATGCTCTAAGTACAGTTAGATGAAAACTCTTAGAACCCAAAGCTATTTAAATCTCTTGCTCTTTCTAGCATAAGTTAGGAAATGTTTTCTCTTCTTCAATATTTTGGAAAAGTTTGAGCAGAATTGGTATTAGTTCGCCTTTAAATGTTTGGTAGAACTCACAAGTGAAGCCCTCAAGTGCAGGGCTTTTCTTTGTCAGGAGATTTTTGATTACTGATTCAATCTCCTTACTAGTTATAGGTCTATTTGGATTTTCCATTTCTTCATGGGCTTGTCTTGATAGGTTTTGTGTTTCTAGGAATTTTTCCATTTCGTCTAGGCTATTCAGTTTGTTGGCATATAATTGTTCATAGTGCTCTCTTATAATCATTTTTATTTCTGTAGAATCAGTAGTAATATCCCCACTTTTATTTCTGATTTTAGTAATTTGAATCTTTTCTGTTCTTTCTTGTTATGTCTAGCTAAAGGTTTGTCAATTTTGTCTGTCTTTTTAAAAAGCTAACTTCACATTTTATTGATTTTCTCTTGATTTTCTATTCTCTATTTTACTTATTTTTGATCCAATCTTTATTATTTCCTTCCTTTTGCAACTTTTGGGTTTAGTTTTCTCTTCTTTTTCTAGTTCATTAAGTTGTAAACTTAGGTTGTAGATTTGAGATCTTTCTTGTTTTTTACTGCAGGTGTTTACAACCATAAATGTCTCCCCTAGCACTTCTTTCACTGTGTTACATGTTTTGGTATGTTGTTTTCATTTTCATTAGTCTCTAAGTATTTTCTAATTTCCCTTATGATTTCTTTTTTGATCCATTGGTTGGTTAACAGTGTGTTGTTTGATTTCCAAAAATCTGTGAAATTTTCAGTAACTTCTGTATTGATTTCTAACTTTATTTCATTATGGTTGAAGAAGACACTTTGAATAATATCTATCTTTTAAAATCTACTGAGACTTAATTTGTAGCCTAACATATGGCCAATCCTAGAACATGTTCTAAATGTACTTGAGAAGAATGTGGATGATGTCAATGGGTAGAGTGTTCTGTATATGTCTATGAAATCTGTTAGTTGGTTTATTGTGTTTTTTAAGTCTTATATTTCCTTACTTATATTTTGTCTAGTTGTTCGATCCATAATTAAAAGTGGGGTATTGAAGTGCCCAACTATTCTTGTAGCGCTATCTGTTTCTCCCTTCAGTTCTGTTGGTTTTTGCTTCATATATTTTGATGGTCTTTTATTAGGTGTGTAAATGTTTATATTGTTATCTGTTCTTACAGTTTTTAACTTTTTATTAACATAATATCATTCTTTGTCTCTTGTAAAGTTTTTTTATTTAAGGTCTGTTTCATATATTAGTATATCCATCCCTGCTCTCTTTTGGTTACTGTTTGTGTAGAATATCTTTTTACATCCTTTCACTTCCAACTTATTTGTGTCCTTGGATCTAAAATCAGTTTCTCATATAATGAGATCATGTGTTTTTACCCATTCTGCTGATTTTTTTTCTTTTGGGTGGGAGTATGGATGTGATGATGGTCGGTCATGTAGATGTATTTAGTTGGGGCATTTCACTGTAGAGAGGGGTTGCTTCTCTTGGTCTTTAACTTAAAAGGTTAATGCTGGGGCAGCTGTACAGTGGAACTGTAGAGATATTTTGTAGAGATTTATTGGGTGGAGGTGTGTTGGAAGCGTTGAGTAGGGTGTGGTGAGTCTATAGAGTTAAATACGGGCCCTATTTCAAAAATTTTTACTGGAATTAGTTCTACGACGATGGGTAGATAGTTTAATTCATTTACATTTAAAGCAATTACTGATAAAGAAGGACTTACTTTTGTTACTTTAACATTTGTTTTCTATATGCCTTATTTCTTTTTTGTCCCTCATTTCCTGTATTACTGTCTTCTTTTGTGTTTATTAGATTTTTTTTATAGTGAAATGTTTAAATTTCTTTCTCATTTGTGTGTGTGTGTATTCTATAGTGATTTTCTTTGTACTTACTGTGGGGATTACATTTGCCATCCTAAAGTTATAACACTCTAATTTGAACTTATAGCAATTTTATTTCTTTTCTTTACTGTTTTTTAAAGACAGGGTCTGGCTTTGTTACCCAGGCTGGAGTGCCATGGCGCAATCTCGGCTCACTGCAACCTCTGCATCCTGGGCTCAAATGATCCTCCTGCCTCAGCCTTCTGAGTAGCTGAGTAGCTGGAACTATAGGCATATGCCACTGTACGTGGCTAATTTTTGTATTGTTAGTAGAGATGGGGTTTTGCCATGTTGCCCAGGCTTGTCTCAAACTTCTGAGCTCCAACAATTCACCTGCCTCAGCCTCCCAAAGTGCTAGGATTACAGGTGTGAGCCACTGTGCCCGGCCAGTTTAATGTCAACAACACACAAAACCTCTGATCCTTTTCAATTCCATGTCCATGTCTTTTGGCTGTTGATGTCACTAGATTATATCTTTATGCATTGTGTGCCCCTAAACAAACTAATAACTCTATTAAGTGCATTGGTTTCTTAAATTATGTAGAAAACAAACTATGAAGTTAAAACCAAAGTTACAATAATTCTGACTTTTATAGTTTACCATGTATTTACCTTTACTGAAATCTTTGTCAGCAGATATCTTTAAGTTATTGTCTAGTGTCCTTTTATTTACCTTGCAGGACTCCCTTGAGCATTTCACAGGACAGGTCTAGTGGTAACAAATTCTCTCAGGTTTTGTTGATCTGGGAATGTTTTAAGTTTCCCCTCACTTACAAAGGACCATTTTGCTGGATAAAGGATTTTTGGCTGACAGTTTTCTTCTTTTAGTACTTTGAATATATTTGCCCATGGCCTTCTGACTTCCTAATTTTCTGATGAGAAATCTGCTGATAATATTTTTTGAGGATTTCTTGTACATGATATGTCACTTCTTTCTTGCTGCTTTCTAGATTCTTTGTCTTTTCAGAGTTTGATTATATGTGTCTCAATGTGGGACTCTTTGAGTTCATCTTACTTGGAGTTTATTGAGCTTCTTGGACGTTTCTTTCATGTCTCTTATCAAATTTGGGAAATTTTCAAATATTATCTCTTCAGTATTCTCTCTTCCCCCTTCTCTCTCTTCTCCTTCTGAAACATTCACAATGCATATGTTGGTACACTTGATGGTATCCTGCATGTCCCTTTGGCTCTGTTCATTTTTCTTCAATCTTTTTTTCTTTCTCTCTCTCAGACTAATAATTTCCATTGTTCTGTTTTCAAGTTCACTGATTCTTTCTTCTGCCTGCTCAAATCTGCCTGCCTTTGAATCCCTCTAGTGATATTTTTTATTTCGGTATTTGTACTTTTAAGCTCCAGAAGTTTTTTTTTTATTTTTTTATTTTCAGGTTTTGTGTCTCTTTATTGATGTTTCCATTTTGTTCACACATCATTTGCTCGACTTTCCCCATAGCTTCATTTAGCTCTTCGATCATCTTTAAGAGTTATTTTAAAATATTTGTTTAGTAGTTCTTCTAAAAGGTCTTTTCCAGGAAGAGTTTCTGTTATTGTTTTCTGTTGAATATGCCATTCTTTCCTATTTCTTTGTATGCCTTGTGATTTTTCTTTTGTGGAAAGCTAGGCATTTGAATTTAATAATGTGGTAACTCTGGAGCTCAGATTCTCTTCCTTCCCTAGAGTTTGCTATTTTTTAAAAATTGTTTTTGTTTGCTATTTTTTGTTTTGTTGATTGTTGTAGGCTGCCTCTGTGCCAAGGATCATCCTGAGTTGCAAACTTAGTCTTCTCAGGTCTTTTCTGAGCCTTCACTTCCCCCCTGTGTGTGCACAGTCACTTTATAATTTTCTCTGTGTGTGTGTGTGTGTATGTGTGTATATATATATATCTATATATATATGTTTGCTTTTGAATGTCCTAGTCTTCAGTGCCTGGCCCCCAAAATGAGAAAAAGAAAAATGAACACAGGAAAAACAAAGTGGGTGTCTGCTCTTTAACTCCGCTGGTAATCATCTATGCCAGAGGAGGTGGGGCTTGCAATAATTGTGGGGAGATGCAACAACAATGGTCAACTACCTCTTTGCACCTTTGTGACCAGAGGCAGTAATCACCATTCAGAGCACAGATCCCCAGTATTTGGAGGACAGGGTCAGAGGACCTTGCTCATCCTGGCCCCAGCAAGCTATGTGCAGGTTACTGCAGGAACACTTGCAGAACTGCCTGCCATAGAGCTAGGGGTAGAGGATGGGTAGCTGCTGCTGTGTGAAGAGGTGAAATTGACCAAAATCAACCCCACTTTACCATTCAGGCCTTGCCCTGGAAGTTTCCAGCTTTCAACAGATGCTAGAGTTCCACAATAGTTACGTCAGATAGTTTCTGCCAGGGCAATTGTCTAGGTGGGGAGAAAGATTTCTGGTGCTTCTACTCTGCCATCTTCCTGGAATCCTCGTCTCATATATTTCAGATTTTACTAGAAGTAAAATAAGTAAAAACACCACTCCCCTGGTGGATCTAAACCTTTCACATATACGCAGACTTCTCATGTAAGTGACCAGCTTGTGGCTGGTTTTCTTTAAATGATATCAATGGTGTTAAAAATTGTCATTCCTTAGAACTCTCGTTTGTGTGTGCATATGTGTGTGTGTGCATGTGTATGTGTGCATGTACTCTAACTCTTGTATGTAAATGGCAAGGGAAATGAATTAGCAAATAACAGAATGATATAGAGTGAATCCTGGTTTAAGAATACAGGATGGCCGGGTACAGTGACTCATGCCTGTAATCCCAGCACTTTGGGAGGCCAAGGCAGGTGGATCATGAGGTCAGGAGATCGAGACCATCCTGGCTAACACGGTGAAACCCCATCTCTACTAAAAATACAAAAAATTAGCTGGGCGTGGTGGCAGGCACCTGGGCGTGGTGTAGTCCCAGCTACTTGGGAGGCTGAGGCAGGAGAATGGCGTGAACCTGGGAGGTGGAGCTTGCAGTGAGCAGAGACTGCATGCCACTGCACTCCAGCCTGGGTAACAGAACAAGACTCCATCTTAAAAAAACAAAACAAAACAAAACAAAAAACCGCAAAAACAGGATGGTGGTTATGGGTCAGACTTTGGACCTAGACTTCCTGAGTTTAAAAGTCAGCTTATTTACTGACTGGTTGTACTATTTAATATATTTATTTATTTATTTTCTCATATGTAAAAATGGGGGCTAATAATAATACATGCATGATTAGGACTATTATGAGGATTAAATGAGCTGATACATGTAAAGCACTTAAATGGTTGGTATCTACCATTGGAACACTATACATACTATATGACCAACTTTACCACACCTAGGTATACACCCAATAGATATGAATACATATTTTTCCCAAAAGACAAGTACTGGAATGTTCATTGTAGAAGTATTTATGATATCAGCAAAGTGGAAGCTACCAAAATGCCCACCAACAATAGAATGGATAATTGTAGTATATTTATATAATAGAATATTATACTGCTATGAAAGTGACCAAACTGCACGTACATGCAACAACAGGTAGGAAACTCACAAATATAATGTAAAATAAAAGAAGCCAGACATGAAAGAGTAAATACTGTATGATTTTATTTATCTAAAGCTTAAAACCATTCAAAACTAGACAATAGGATAATGACTACCCTAGTTGGGAGAATGAATACGAAGTACCATAAAATGGGTTTCTAGGAGTTGTTGGAAATGTGTGTTTCTTGTTGTGTCTTCTGATTACATGGACTAACTCCTTACTCAGGACTAGTTCTGTACACCAGGGCTATGGTAATGGGGCCACCTTTGTCAGAACACAAACAAAAATCCCCTAATAACATTCACCCAGGGGTAAGAGTTATCTACTGGCCTTACATTTTTACAACTATGGTATGCACTCCTATGATTTTTTTTTCCTGTTATAATGAAAATCTACTCCAAGTCTGCTGCTGAATATTAAGGAGCTCAGTTTGTGAAAATTCAGCAAGTTCTATACTTCGGATCTGTGTATTTTTCTGCATGTAAATTGTTTAAAAATGTTTTTAAAAGTAGCTGGTGAATAAAAAATGTATAATAAATGATATATATATTTAATTGTTTTTAGAAAGACTAGGTTTTGAATCCTGGCTTTGTGGTCATGGAGACTAGGAAGAAGTCTCTTAAACTCTTCATTTCTATAATGGTAAGCAGAGGTAGTGATACTTGGCTTAAAGAGACCTTAGATTTATTGAGAACTAGTGAGATGAAATGTAAAAATATGGTAACTGCCTCTTCAATATTGAGCAGCAGACTTGAAGCAGATTTTCATTATAATAGGAAAAAAATCATATGAGTGCGTCCCATAGTTGTAAAAATGTCAGGCCCGTAGATACCTCTTACTCCCGGGGGAATGTTATTAGGGGATTTTTGTTTGTGGTCTGACAAAGGTGTCCCCCTTACCATAGCCCTTGGTGTATAAAACTAGTCCTGAGTAAGGAATTCGACAATTTTGCCAAGAGGGCAAGGAGTCCCTGGAAGGAAAGGGATAAAGTCCTTGGCCCTTCTCTTGTGAGGGTTAATGTCATTAGACACTGATGTATTGAGATGAACTGGACTGAAGTTTGTTGGAAAGAACACTAAGGGGGCTAGATTGGAATTCACCATGGGCATGTCTGGTTTGGTGATCTGGATTCAGTATTGGTACTTGGTCAGCTTCTCATGGGGAAGGATAGTTCCTTCTAGTAGTTGGCTGAGGGATGAACCTCCACACCCAGCCAGCTGGGCACAGTGTCTCTGAGGAATGACAACTGAGCAAGTGCAATGACCTAAAAATACAAGTGAAGGCATAACTGTGACCTGTGAGCAACAAGGACACTTCCAAAACAAGGATGATTGGCCACTGGGGTAGCGGGACCAGTATTTAGTATGCCTATGGGGTAACTACCAAAGCGATGGTGCTGGTGGGTTTATAGAACTTTCTAGTTATTTTTCCCACCTGGCATTTGGAAGTGTAATTGACCCTTTAGAAGTGAAAAAGGCCCCAGAATGTTGGATCATCTGGAGATGGAGTATTGGGAAAGGCCCCAAGAAAGGAACACCAGATTTTCTGTTGGTGAGGTCCTTAGGCCTCAGCAGGTTGCTAGAAAAATAAATGAAACACTATTTGTACTCTAAGCTGGTGAAGCGTACATCCTGGTTAATAATAATAGCTATCATTTATTGGGCACCGTGTGTCTGGCATGGAAACTGTTCTTTGTTTACCAAAATTGTTCTCTCTTTCTTTCTAGGCCTGTAATGAGACTTCATTTCACAGCCTACTTTGCATTAGATGTGTTCCTGTGATGACATTCAGAGCAGGTACGCCATGTGGCATTTCTGGGTGTGGGCCTCAGGGCAATAAAAGGATCTTCTCCATGCTCTCCTCCACTGCTACTGGTTGGAATCCCATAGTAATCCAGCTTTGACCAGGCAGATGTCCTGGAGGATGATGAGCAGCACAAAGGAAGGAACTTTGGTACCTAAAAGACCATGTGGAGCAGGGCTTCCCTGTTACCCTGAACTGCTACCCTGGAACTGTTATGTAAGAAAAAATAAGATTCTTGCATTTCTCAAACTTTAATGGGCACAAGAATCACCTGGGATTTGTGAAAATTCAAATCCTGATTGAGTGGGGCTTGAGATTCTATATTTCTTAAAAGTTCCTAGGTGGTATTCATGCTGTTGGTCCAGTATCTACAGTTCCTCTCCAAGAAATTCCAATTTAACTGGTTGGAGTGGGGTTCAGGGACATGATACTAAAAGAAAGCCCCAAATACCAAAAACCTCTCCAGGTGATTCCAATCTAAACCAGGGTTGAGACCCCACTGGAGAAGAGAAACATTTTTTGAGGATGGAAGAATCCAATTCCTTTCCCAGTGCCCTTTGGAGGAGGCAATTCCTTTGAGCTCTTCCAAACAGCCTTGCCATCCTACCATCTCATTAACCACTTACAGATAATGCGTTTGATTGCTTGTCTGCCTCTGCTGAGAGTACTTGTCATCTTCTTGAAACTTCATTTCAGCCAGAAACTTCTTTTTTGACATATTGATTTGTAATGTTGAGCTTTGTTTTTGAGTAAAATAATTCAATATGGTGATGTATAGAGAAGCTGATTATTGGCTGTTCCCAAGATCTGCCTTTGGGGACCATATTTGAGCATTTAGTCTTAAACACTATAGCAGCAGCCTAACTTCAGGTTTCAGCCTTAAGACAGACAGACACTCATCATTACTGACAGGGATGATGGAATAATTAAACTATTATTTTGTGCAATCAGTTTCACCTGAAGGTTGCAAAGCCTTAAGAACATCTGGTGGCAATTTGTTAGTTATCACATTTTTCTGCATTTATTAAGTGTCGATAATGCACTAGGTGTTGTACAGAATGCAATCCCTGCTCAGGAGCTAAGAGAGATGGCAAGTATGTCCCAAACAAACAGAAGGTGAGGCTTACAACAGTTAAGGATTTTTCCTAAAAAAATCCCTTCTACCTAGGTTAGTTGAAACTTTATGATTTTGAAAAAAAGCTGTCATTTGTATAAGTTGTCTCTAGTTTATAAAATACTTTTAGATAATCTAATTTATTTATTTATTTATTTTGAGAAAAAAAAAATAACTCTCTTGCCCAGGCTGGAGTTCAGTGGCACAATATAGTTCACTGCGGCCTCAATCTCGTGGGCTCAAGGGATCCTCCACCCTCAGCCTCCTGAGTAGCTGGGATTACAGGTGCACACCACCATGTCTGGCTAATGTTTTATTTTATTTTATTTTTATTTATTATACTTTAAGTTCTGGGATATGTGTGCAGAATGTGCAGGTTTGTTACATAGGTACACATGTGCCATGGTGGTTTGCTGCACCCATCAACCTGTAATCTATATTAGATATTTCTCCTAATGCTCTCCCTCCCCTAGCCCTCCACCCGCAACTGGCCCCAGTGTGTGATGTTCCCCTCCCTGTGTCCATGTTTTCTCATTGTTCAACTCCCACTTATGAGTGAGAACATATGGTGTTTGGTTTTCTCTTCCTGTGTTAATTTGCTGAGAATGATGGCTTCCAGCTTCATCCATGTCCCTACGAAGGACATGAACTCATCCTTTTTTATGGCTGCATAGTATTCCATGGTGTATATGTGCCACATTTTCTTTATCCAGTCTATCATTGATGGGCATTATGGGTTGGTTCCAGTCTTTGCTATTGTGAATAGTGCCGCAATAAACATACGTGTGCCTGTGTCTTTATAGTAGAATGATTTATAATCCTTTGGGTATATACCCAGTAATGGGATTGCTGGGTCAAATGGTATTTCTGTTTCTAGATCCTTGAGGAATCGCCACACTGTCTTCCACAAATGGTTGAACTGATTTACACTCCCACCAACAGTGTAAAATTGTTCCTATTTCTCCACATCCTCTGCAGCATCTGTTGTTTCCTGACTTTTTAATGATCACCATTCTAACTGGTGTGAGATGGTATCTCATTGTGGTTTTGATTTCCTTTTCTCTAATGACCAGTGATCATGAGCTTTTTTTCATATGCTTGTTGGCTGCATAAATGTTTTCTTTTGAGAAGTGTCTGTTCATATCCTTTGTCCACTTTTTGATGGGGTTGTTTGTTTTTTTGTTGTAAATTTGTTTAAGTTCTTTGTAGATTCTGGACATTAGCCCATTGTCAGATGGATAGATTGCAAAAAGTTTCTCCCATTCTGTAGGTTGCCTGTTCACTCTGATGATATTTTCGTTTGCTATGTGGAAGCTCCTTAGTTTAATTGAATCCCATTTGTCAATTTTGACTTCTGTTGCCATTGCTTTTGGTGTTTTAGTCATGAAGTCTTTGCCCATGTTTCTGTCCTGAATAGTATTGCCTAGGTTTTCTTCTAGGGTTTTTATGGTTTTAGGTATTATGTTGAAGTCTTTAATCTATCTTGAGTTAATTTTTGTATAACATGTAAGGAAGGGGTCCAGTTTCAGTTTTCTGCATATGGCTTGACTGGCTAATTTTTAAATTTTTTGTGGAGGCAGGATTTCACCATCTTCCCCAGTCTGGTCTCCAATTCCTGGCCTCAAGTGATCCTCCCGCCTCAGCTTCCCAAAATGCTAGGATTATAGGCGTGAGCTACCATGTCCAACTCCAGATTATCTAATTTAATCTTCACTTCAGCCTTACTGCCTTGTGATTTAGTCAGCAGCAAGCAATAGAAAACCTGACTCAATAAGGAAAGCAATACAATAAGGAAAGTTATAGACACTTCTAAATCCAGAGGTGTAGTGATCTCAGGGTTTTTCCTGTTTTATAACACTTTCTTTCCTCCTCGCCTATTTTTATTTGAGCCTCTGTTGTCAGTGGTTTGAAACTTTTTTGAGTCATTATATAATGACCCAGTACACACAAACACTACACATACCCACATACAGCCCCTCTGAATTAAAAGTTTCACTAAACAATACTTATCCTTAGTAGAGTGTAATTCACTCTTCTAGTATAATCTATTGTATATCTTATCCTATCCTGTCCTATCTTACTCTATTTTTAAAATTCTGGAGAAATATTGGCTACCTTGATTTCATGACCCTTCCATGGATCTCAACCCTTAGCAAAGCTTCCAGACTCAACCCTCAGCTGGCTGTTTGGGCCTTGGACTTGGCTAGTCTGCATTCCCTCAACCTCCCCATCCACTACCTGCAATGCAGTAAAGTTTCCAAGTCTTACACTTCATCTCCTGGTGATTCTGGCTCCTGCTTTCCCCTGTGACAGTTAGTCAGACACACTGACATTTAGCTCACAATCTTTGTTCTACCCAGTCCTCTCTGGCCTAAGCCACTGTGAAATAGACTGGTTAGATCATGTTGGGTCCTCACAGGGCCTTTTGTCACATATGAGTCACTCTTGAGTTCTGACACCAGTAAGTCATGAATGAAACAGAGATAAATGATTATTTTCTAGAATAAAGATAGAAAAAACTAGAGCATTACAAAAAATTAGCCACTTCTTTACTTCGGTTTCTGTACATTCAGATGCTCTTTCCTTTTTTATTTCCTTCTCTCTTTGTTACTCAGAATGAGGTACTCAAGTAAGTGTTCATCCCATTTAAATAGAGAACCTTACTACCACGCGTGTTCAATGTTGGCTCTGCGTGTAGAAGTGTAGATTTGTCCAGAATTTCTGCAGAAATACTGGATACATGCAGGTTCACCAGCAACCCTCACCCCCTGAAATCAAGTCCAGTCTAGCTCTTCATAAGTACATAAATCATTTTAGGGAAGGTGAAAGTTCATCTGGCCCAATATTTCTCCTCTGTTTTGGTTTATCTTAATCCTGTTTTGCTATTTTTTCACCACACCCTCAATCTTCGCTGTCTCTAAAAGAGGCATAACTGCCTCTTCTTAACTTTTATAAACTCTGTTAGAAGCACTTTCTTCAATAACTTGTTCCATATGTTGCATACATGAGCTCCATTAAGATCCCCCTTCCCCCCACTACTTCCTCAATTTTGTATGGCATCCATCAGTATTTGAATCATTACAAGTAAAGGGGGAAAATACCCTCCAATCCCATCCCAATGGGACCTTTCTCTTTGGCATGTTCAGCATGTCCCATCATGTAGAAGGCTCTGTACGGTTTTCTGGAAGTTTTTCTAACCCAGTGAGAAACAGCTGGTCTACCTTCACTGTCCTCTCCTTTCCTTTGAAAGCTCCATATGGCTTGGGTGATGCCGCCTTGCCCTACTCAGGACAGCTTCCTGGGATAAAGGACAGCAAACACCTCTATCTTCCTTAGAAGGGTCCAACAAGAACTCTGAGTAGACCGAGGACATCTCTCTGGGTTTCCAGTCAATTTCCTCTGTAAACTCACTCTTAGATTTTGGCCATTCTTAACTGTAGCTGATGATTTAAAAATATATATTTTTTTCAGTTTCTAAATAACTCCACTTATCTCCATTCTAGTTCTTTTTGTCCTCTTTGCCCTTATTTGACTGTTTCATGAGATACATACTTAAAAGCCAGCTCTCTGCTCCTAGACTAATTATTTCATTTCTCACTAATAATGATAATTACTTTTACTTTTCAGGTGGCTATATCTTTTCCTTGTGAGGAGAGTTTTCTTTTCTGTGCTAGCAGGCATTACCATCCTTCACCTCCTTCTACATCTCTCTGAAACAGGAAAGGTAGCCGCTCCCTTCTCCCCTCACTTGCTTTGGGGCCTGAGTGCCACAGGTGCTAGGAGCTCTCAAATGGTTTATAGGGCCTGGCAAGGCTGCAGCAATGGGGAGTCACACTTCATTATTGCTGTTTTGTAAGTCCACCCTTTCTTAAATGGCTACCAGGACACTGTTTTAGGGTGTTTTCCATGCCTCCCAGGCACGGAACCCTCATGGATGTGGCCAGCCTATAGAAGTTGTGCCAAGGCTCATAAGAAAAAAACTGATACCTGGTGAATATTTTGTTACAGCACTAATTTCTTCCTTTTTTCCCTCTTCCCAATCTTATAAAGATGTCACTGGAGAAATGTCTATTCAAGTTCTTAGCCCAGTTTTTAATCAGGTTACTTTTTAAAAATATTCAGTTGTAGAGGTTTCTTATGTATTCTGGAGATTAGCCCTGTATCAGATGTATTGTTTGCAAGTATTCTTTCTCATTCCATAGGTTGCCTTTTCACTCTGTTACTTACCTCCTTTGCTGTTCAGAAGCTTTTTAGTTTGTTGTAATTGATTTATTTTTGTTTTCATTGCCTGTGCATGAAATCATTGTCAAGACCGATGTCGTGAAATTTCTTCCCTATGTTTTCTTCTAGAAATTTTTATAATTTCAGGTCATAAATTTAAGTTTCTGATCCACTTTGAGTTGATTTTTGTGTATGACATAGGATGACGGTCTAATCTCTAAAGGAGACACACAAATGGCCAAATATATTAAAAATGCTCAATGTCACTAATCATCAGGGAAATGCAAACCAAAACCACAACGAAATATTATCTCATACCTGTCAGGGTAGCTGTTATCAAAAAACAAAACAAAAGACATCATCATCTGTTGGTGAGGATTTGGACAAATTGGAAATCTTGCATACTGTAGGTGGGAATGCAAAATAGCGTAGCTGCTAAGAAAGTGTGGAGGTTCCTCAAAAACTAAAAATTAGAACTACCATATGATCCAGCAATCCCACTTCTGGGTATTTATCCAAAATAGTTGAAATAAGAATCTTGAAGAGATAGTAGCACTCCAGTGTTTATTGCAGCAAAAAACGTCCATTGAGAGATAAATGAAGAAAATGTATATACATACAGTGGGATACTACTCAGCCTTAATAAAGAAGGAAATTCTGCACTACATGACAACATAGATGAACCTTGAGGACATAATGCTAAGTGCAATAATGAGCCAGTCACAGAAGATTCCACTTGTATGAGGTATCTAAAATAGTCAAATTCAAAGAATCCAAGAGTAGTATGGTAATTACTAGGGACTGGGGGAAGAGGGAAATGAGGAGTTACTAATCATTGGGCATTAAGGTTTAGTTAACAAGACAAATGAGTTCTAAGATCTGCTGGACAACGTTGTACCTATAGTCAACAATAATGTACATTTAATTCATTTTAAGACAATAAAATAAATTTAAAAAAGAGATGTCATTGGGTTTGCTCCACAGGTCCCAGTGCCTGCCTCTTTGCAAACACTGGCCCCATGCTCTTAGATGTACCTCCACTGTTGCTGGAAGTTCGTCTAAGCTGATGGGGACTCAATGGATTCATTTGGCCCCATGTTTGGCATTGTTTAAGGGAGGGTCTTCTGTTTGGCCTCATAGTGTAGTACTGAACTAAATAAACCCTGATGCCATACTGCCTGGATAAAATATCCCAACTCTGCCACTTATTCACTATGGATCTTGGGGAGGTTGCTCAATCTTTTTGCATCTCAGAAATGGAACTGATAACACTGCTCTCCTGAGAATTAGATAAATTAATGCACAGGAGCGTTTAGAAGCATGCCTGCCTCATCGTAAGCACCCAACAAATATTGGATGTTATTTGGTACTTTCGTGTTCCAGCTCCATTCTCCAACCCCCCTCCCCACATTCTAAGAAGATTTCCAAGAATGGACAGTTAGGATGATTCTATTAGGTCTTCATCTTCTATTAGTGGTTCTATTGATCCTTGAGATTGCGTCATTTTAAAAAAATGTCTGGTTTTATTTTGCCGACTTCTGAAATCTATGCAAAGTATGGATGTAGAATTTTTGCATTTGGAACTCCTCCAGGGGCCCAGGGACTCATGGTAGGGAAAATAAAAGAAGTCTTCAGAGATGTCTGTGTCTCTCCAGAGAAACAGCAGTATTACTTCACCAATTGGCTTAATGGAATCAGTCAGAATCAGCCCCATGCAGTTTTCCCTGCCTAATTTCCCCATCACCTGTTCAAATACAGCCATTACTTTGGTATTTATTAATTGTGCTGTGATCAGCTTTTAAGGTATGTCTTTTTCTTTTTCTTTTTTTTTTCGACTTAGCCAGAATCACATATTAGGGCAACCAGATAGATTTTAATGATATTGACAGGTACTATAGCTTGACTTTCTAAGCTCTTTCCATACAAAGTTAATTTTTGGTTTTGGTAATTTTGTGAAATGGATAGCCAGTTTCTAACTCTTGTATGTTTCCCTGGGTGAACTGTCATTTTAATTTTTTGTCAGGTGAGCTACAGGTAAAGCTTGTGATTGCTGGGCTTGGTGGCTCACGCCTGTAATCCCAGCACTTTGGGAGGCCGAGGCGGGCGGATCACGAGGTCAGGAGATTGAGACCATCCTGGCTAACACGGTGAAACCCCGTCTCTACTAAAAATACAAAAAATTAGCCAGGCGTGGTGGCGGGCACCTGTAGTCCCAGCTACTCGGGAGGCTGAGGCAGGAGAATGGCGTAAAACCCGGGAGGGGGAGCTTGCAGTGAGCTGAGATGGTGCCACTGCACTCCAGCCTGGGCGACAGAGTGAGACTCTGTCTCAAAACAAACAAACAAACAGATAAACAAAAAGCTTGTGATTATAGCAAAACATGTTTAATACTTTTGATGCAATTGAACACAAAGTTAACTTAATCTTTCACTAAACTGGCGAGTTCATTGAATGAAATGATTAGTTTGTTAGTTTCTTTGGTCAACTTTGCTTGAATAATTGGTTGATCTGTTATCATAGAGCCTAGAACAGTTTCACTTCTCTTAGTCCCATGCGAAGTATTCATTGATTGTGGTTCTTTCCCAGGCAGTACTTGTTTCAAAAACACTACTACCTGAGGTATTTTCAGAGACCTTTACATGGACTGTTTTTGCAACTCTTATTCCATAGGTGAGTCAGTGCAGCAACAGGTCTGTGTGGACTCCCGGCAGGTTGTTTCTCTGACCGGAATCACTTGCCAGATGATTTTAATGTTGAAGGACAAAACTTAGCATTAGTTTGTGGCCCTTTTTAAAAAATCACCAAGCAGAACAAATACCAATTCTATAGGGACTTGGGGGCAAGAGAAGTCTCAGAAGCTGGCTCATTTCTCAGTTTGGGTCTGCTAGTGAGGCAGGGCTTAAGGTTAACTCAGTCCTTATAGATACAGGACTGTCTGTTAGTTTTATAGTCTTCAACATTTTATTAATTTCCAGGCAGTATTAATAACTACTATATAACCCTTACTGCAGGTAGGCACTACTTGAAGTACTTTAGATGTATTACTCAATTTAATGTTCTCAACAGCCCTGTGAGGTAGGCTCTGTTAATTATTCCACTTTACAGATGAAGAAACAAAGTGCCTCAGAGAAATGAGGTTTTTGCCTGAGGTTCCATAGCAAGTAAGTGGCAGTATCTAAAGTTTCAGAGCAAGTGTGGACAAAGCCAGGATTTAAACCTAGGCAGCCTGACTCTAGAGTCATAACTACTATACGGTACTGAGGGATTGCCTTAAATCATGCTGAAACCAGAGTGGAAATGGATTTCTTTACAATGACAGGTATAATAACTATGATAATAAATATTGGTTATTTTCTCTGATCACTCTCTCCCAATGAATGAATCTACTGGAAAGTCCAAATCATTGATTAATTGTTGCTAGGTGAGAATACAACCTGAACAAAGACAGTAACAGATATTCATTGGATTGGAGGGGTAAGGAAACAGGTGACATCATTACTTTTTCTGGGCTCCAGGTCACACGGCCTCAGCCTGATTTTTCAGAGGCACATCAGAACTTGGAGCTGAGGAGTGAGCACCAAGTCTTGTCCCGTGAAGTCTCAGGTCAGTGCCAAGAGTCTGGGGCACCCTTACCAGTCCTACCCGGGGTAACAAGCCACGAGGGAACCAAGGCGAGAAGCCAAGAGAATCAAGAAGCATGTGTGATGAGGGGGCTTCAAGCTGGCCCTGGGGAGGCATTCTGGAGGAATTTCCTGAGCCGGAGTCCAGAGTTTGCCATGGGTTTTTACGTGTGCCTCTAGTGTGGGATCCTTGGGATAGTTAAAGGGGCTGTAGGAGGAGAGTTGTTTCTAGGACGCTAAGGAAGCTGGATGGATTACCCTGTCTCCTTCCAGGGCTGTGTCTAGAACATTGACAGTGGTCCCAAAATTAGACACTTTCTGTCCTGGATAGATCATAGTCTCAATTATAACATTCCTTACTCTCAAATTCCTTAAAAAACTTTTTATTTTGAAATAGCCATAGATTCACAGGGGGCTGCCAGAATGGTTCAGAGAGGTACTATACACCCTTAATTCAGTTTCTGCCAGTGGACACATCTTGCCTAGCTAGAGTACAATATCAAGCCAGGAAGTCGACATTGGTGCAATCCACAGATCTTTTGCAGATCTCACCTGTTTTACATGCACTTATTTGGGTGTGTGTGAATAGTTCTTTGCAATTTTATCATGTGTGGATTTGTATATTCACCATCACAATCAGGATACAGAACTCTTCCATCATCACAAAGATCCTTGAATTCCTTTTAAAAAGGAAACATCCACTTCTGAAAGCACTATTGCCTCAGGCTGCTAAGATGTAATTGAGGTTACAGTCTCCTTTATATCTTTTGCGTTTCATGAATATTTTTGTGTGACTACATCCTGCTTATCTCACAGACATAACAACATTTGGGTCCTTTTGACTGGATTATGAGGTTATGTTGCTTTCATTTTCAGCCCACCCTTAGGCAAGCCATGTAAGGAGGTGGAGGATAGGTCTCTCTTGTTTACCACTCTATACCCTGCATCTAGAACAGGGATTAGCACACAGCAGATGCCCCATAAGCATTTCTGAAAGGATTTAACCCATTGTATCTTGATTCTTAGTACTTAACATTCTCAGTGTATGTGTGTGTCCCCTGACCCTGCACAGTTCGGTCCCAGCTACTGATCTTGATTTTGAGTCAGATTCAGTCCTAGAACTTTCACTGCATTGTTTTTTTTTTAATGGATTATTGCCCATAATGGACTACTTTGTGCTTTTAACAAAATTGAAGCTAAAAATTGTTTAGCCTAGAAGAAATATCTTTGATAAATAACCATGGGTACAGCTGATGCCTTCCCCCCTCCCCATCTGCCTGCTAGCCTCTTTCTTCTTACGTGTCTTCATTTTATCAGGTTAAAACACCTACCAATTCAATGACGTTCACACACCACCCCCACTCTCCCAAAATTTAAGTTCTCATGAAAATCTCATTAGCAGAGAGAGGTGGAGCAAATTGAGCCTCATCTGTTTGAGTTTCGTTGTACCTGTTGCACATCGAGCAGCTGGCCACATGGGTCAGAGCTTATTCTTATGACTGCACCAGGGTTACTTCGTGGTTATTGAGAGGCCCCGTGGCAACGACTGCTAGTTGCAAAGGGAAACCTGCAGGGAAAAGGTGGAAGGAGTAAGGGAGTAGTGATTTGTGTATGTGCCAACAAGGCTCAGGCATCAGATATTCAAATGGACACTGATTAAACTGGCATTCAAACTAAATTTTCATTCTAGTATTTCCAGTTTGGACAGAGCCATTCCCTTTTTTTTGTATTCTGAGGTTTGACATTGGATTTGTTACCTTGAAATTCTCTAATGTGTTAATTCTCATGGATTCTTCCTTTGACACAGCCTTATTAATCTAATGCCTGGACTCTTGAGACAGCCTTCTTTCAGAAACTACCTCCCTGCCCACATCCTTATCCATACTGCACATTGTTTCCAATTTAACCATTAAAATACCTGGCTTTAATCAAAAGCCTAAGGCTGCCCCTTGGATCAAATCAAGTCCAAACTCTTGCCATCTCCAGCTCTCCTCTTGAAGCTGACTGCTCACCATTAGCCCAGCACTCGTCTCTTCAGGCTAGTCCAGGCTTCTTATGAAGGACCCTGAGTGTAGTCACTTATATTTCTGTCTTCATGCCTTTTAGCATGTGTCCTTGGGGCCTATATGTGCCTTTGGCTGCCTCCTTCACACAACATCTGACTCCTATTAATATGTCCATCAAGGAGGCACTCAACAGGCAGTGGTTAAACATGTAGTAGTAGCTTCCTGTGGTTTTTGTTATGAATGACCATAAACTTGGTGGCTTGTAACAACAGGAATTTATTCTCTCACAATTCTGGAGACTAGAAGTCTGAAATCAAGGTGTATTGTCCGTTTTCATGCTGCTGATAAAGATATCCCTGAGACTGGGTAATTTATAAAGAAAAAGGTTTAATGGACTCATAGTTCCATGTGGCTGAGGAGGCCTCACAATCATGGCAGAAAGAAGAAGGTGAAAGGCATGTCTTACATGGTGGCAGACAAGAGGGAATGAGAGCCAAGTGAAAGGGGTTTTCCCTTATAAAACCATCAGATCTCTTGAACTTATTCACCGCCATGAGAACAGTATGGGGAAACCACCCTCACGATTCAATTATCTCCCACTGGGTCCCTCCCACAACACATAGAAATTATGGGAGCTACAATTCAAGATGAGATTTGGGTGGGGACACAGCCAAACGATATCACAAGGTGTCGGCAGGACTGAGTTCCCTCAGAAGGCTCTAGGGCAGAATCCTGCCTTGCTTCTTTCAGCTCTGGTGGCTCCAGCCATTCCTTGGCTTGTGGCTGTGTAACTCCAATCTCTGCCTCTCTGTGTGCCCCCTAGGTGTCTCTTGGGACACTTGTCGTTGGATTTAGGACCCATACAGGTAATCCAGAATGATCTTATCTTGAGATCCTTCAATTAATTATGTCTGCAAAAGCCCTGTTCCAAATAGGGTCACATTCACAAGTCCCAGGGGTGAGGACATGGACCTGACATTTTGGGGGCCACCATTCAAACCACTACAGTAATTAAACAGTCAAACCCAAAGAGGATCAATTCTGAGGTACCAACCAATGCTATTAAAATATAAGTGGCCAGGCGCAGTGGCTCACACCTGTAATCCCAGCACTGTGGGAGACTGAGGTGGGCGGATTGCTTGAGCTCAGTAGTTCGCGATCAGCTTGGGGAACACGGTGAAACCCCGTCTCTACTAAAATACAAAAAATTAGCCAGTTGTGGTGGTGTGCACCTGTAGTCCCAGCTACTCAGGAAGCTGAGGCAGGAGAATCGCTTGAACCCGGGAGGCGGAGGTTGCAGTGAGCTGAGATCGCATCACTGCACTCCAGCCTGGGTGACAGAGTAAGACATTGTCTCAGAAAAAGAAAAAAAAAAAAAAAAATATATATATATATATAGATATGCAACAATTTGGACAAAAACATAAAATGTGCCTATTGAATTTGTGGTTAAGATGAAGCTGGGTTAGATAGATACACACTTAAAAACAGAAAGAAAAATATTTAAAAGTTATAAGAATGATCCCAAATTAGCAAGATGGACTTTTACTTTGTGCTTATCTCTATGACATGACATCTCACATGGTTTTGCTCTCCCATTTGGCAGGGAGTTTCTTGTCTGTGTGTTGTGTGCTTAGCGTATTTGTTGTGTCAATGAATCAAGGAAGGACTGTGAAGCCTCAACTTTGGTTCAAATAATTAACGGATAACAAATAATTAACAGACCAGGCAGAAATTCAGTCTTTTGGGAATTCACAGGGAGAATTATTCAGTAGCTTTCAAGCTCAAAACACTTCAAGAATATGACATAGCTGCTAGAAAATGTCGTACAATATTAGGGTGCATTATTTAGAGTCCAGCTCAAAGTGGGAATAAGCCTTTGTAATTTGCACAGGCTTGAAGACTGTATAGGCTCTATAGTCTTGTATAGTCTTCAGATCCACAAAAGATGAGGACACTCTATTGCTTATATGGCCAGTTTTTCTTATGTTTTAAATCAGCTGATGGATTCTTTTAGAAAAAGAGGAAATTCTTGTTGCTTACTTATTATGGTCATCTATGAGCACCTAGGGAAAGGGAAATCAGTGATGAAAACTGAAGGAAGTGGAAGTAATCACTTGTCACTAGCTGACTCAATATTTTAATCAATGCTTAGGTAAAGACATACTGATCCTTTTTTTTTTTTTTTTGAGACAGGGTCTCACTCTGTCACCCAGGCTGGAGTGCAGTGGCGTGATCTTGACTCACTGCAGCCTCAGCCTCCTGGGTTCAAGCGATTCTCCTGGCTCAGCCTTCCGAGTAGCTGGGACTACAGGCGTGCGCCACCATGCCCAGCTAAGTTTTGTATTTTTAGTAGAGATGGAGTTTCACCATGTTGCCTGGAGTGGTCTCAAACTCCTAACCTCAAGTGATCCACCCACCTTGGCCTCTCAAAGTGCTGGGATTACACGCGTGAGCCACCACCCACTGCCTGATCTATTTACTTTGGTTGTTCATAAAAGAGAAGGTACCCCACCATGGGCTCTATTACTAAATCAGGCAACCTCAGTGGTTGTGATGGTCAGTTTTGTGTGTTGGCTAAGCTACAGTTCTTAGTTATTCATTCAAACTATGAAGATATTTTGTAAATGTGACTGAAGTTCATAGCGGTTGACTTTAAGTAAGGGATATTATCCTGGATAATCCAAGCTGACTCAATCAATTGAAGGGACTTAAAAGCAGGCTGAGGTGTCCCTGAGAGTGGAAGGAATTCTGCCTGGGGACAGCACCTTCACCTTTGCCTGAGAGCTGCACCTTGTCCTGACTGATGGCCCACCCTTTGGATTTAAGACTTGCTTAGCCAGTCCCACAATCTTGTAAGCTAATTCCTTGGAATACATCTCTTACTAAGATCTCCTACTGGTTCTGTTTCTCTAGTAGAACCCCACCTGATACAGCAATTGCCTGGGATGTCCGTTAAAGGGCTGAAAACTGGGGAGGAACTGTGAGGCAGTGGAGTGTTTATCAGTGTTCCTTAAACTTTAATGAGCTATCAGTCACCTGGGGGTGAGGCAGGAGAACAGGGAATTAGGGTAATCAAGGGTTAAGGTATAAGGAAAGAACAGCAGGTGCAGCAAGTTCTAGGCAAGATTAGGCAGCATACAGGCCACATCCTTGTTCCCCTGATAACAAGATAGAAGTTTTCACTTCAGCCTTTGATTGGTTACAGGCCAGTCCTTCATAGGGTGTAATCAATTGGAGGCCTCTAAAGTGCATCTAGGGGAGTTACTAAAATTTTGTAACTTAATAAGAAGCCTAATTGTTGTTGGTTGGGGGGGTGCTCTTGTGCCGCATCACTTGGTGGAGCCTGCTCCCACTCTGAATTGTAGCTTTGCTTCAATAAATCTGTGCTTTCGTTACTTTTTTTGTTGTTGTCTTTCGTTGCTTCATTCTTTTATTGCTTTGTTTGTGCATTTTATTCCGTTCTGTGTTCAACTTGCCAAGTGTCTGGACAACTCAGTCAAGACCTTCCATCCGGTAATAGGGTCTGAGTGGACTCAGGTGATGTTGATGCTGCCAGTATGCTTTGATTGGCAAGACTATAGCTAGTAGTTCTCAAATCAGGCTGCACATTTGAATTATCTGGAGAGCTTTTAAAAAACACTGGTGCCTAGGCCACACCTCTAATGATTATGACTTCATTGGCCTGTTTCAAAGTGTGGTCAGAAGTACAGAAGAGCGTAGGTGAGTGGTTCTCAAAGTGTGGTCCCTAGATCAGTAACATCAGCATCACCTGGGAGCTTGTTAGGACTGCAAATAATCAGGTCTTATACCTACTGACTCAAACTCTGGGATTGAACCCCAGCCATCTGATTCCCTTCAGGTGATTCCGATGCCCACTGAAATTTGGGAACTGGTGTACGAAGATTTTGAGTCTGTAGTCAGCCTCCTTTCTTAGGCAAGCAGCCTAAGCTCTCTGTGGCAGACGTTAGCATCTGTAAAATGGGAATAACAATAGAACTCATGTTATGGGGTGTCTGAGCTTGATCAGGGAGCTGACACCAACTGTGGGGAAAAGCTGAGGTTCCAGTGCCAGGAGAGCATGGGTAAATCTTTAATCTGGAGAGGCTGAAGACAAACAGAAGCATGATTTATAGTAAGCAAGACAAGAGTGAGAGGGAATGGTTTGGGACCAACTGGGGAGATGGGGTGCCCTGAGAACTTGCCTTGGTGGGCCGTGGGGGCTTGACTCAGCACCTTTATCAGTGCAGCCTAGGTGAGGACAGGTGGGGCTACGAGGATGAAATTCTAAAGGGCCAAAGTTTGGAGGGTAACGTCTTCCTCTGAGGCAGTGGAAGAATCTGCCGATGGAGGGACCACAGAAGGATCTGTGAGAGAACAACGGGAACTGCAGGAGAGGTAAGAAGACCTTCACATATCAGTGGGCAGGAGTTGGGCTCTTAGAGGATGGGGCCAGGGTTCAGACCTCTGAGGCTGAGGGAAACAATCAGGATCTGATGGGGGAGAAGAGGTGGGGGGTGGGATGGGGAGCTGTGCTGGAGGCCTAGGTGTTGTACTGAACCCCTATTAACCTCCATAGAGAAGGCACCAAGTTCAAGAGGTCAAAGAAGAGACCTAGAGCTAGCAAATGCGACTTGGGGATTTTATTGGGACTGACTCACAGGGGAGAGAGTCCAGTGGTGGTGAGCTGGACAGGAGAACCACCTTACCTATAGAAACAATCCAGCGGTGGTGGGCTGGACAATATAACCACCGTACACATGGTCCAGTGGCAGCGGGCTGGGCAGGAAAACCACAAACGCTTGCAAACGGCATGCAGTTTATACAACATTTTCATTTAACACCCTCTCCTTAATGATCTCCACCTGGCAGCTTTCATGTACCACACTCCCCAACCCCAAACTCAGGGCCTCCATCCCCCATAGAGCCAGTGTTCCACGGGACGGCCTGAGGGCTCAGATGGTCCTTATAGACAAGGAATGACTCTCTGGGTTGGCGACTCGGATTCACTATCGGAATACATTCAGGTGCGCCTGCCATACGAGGTCATTTTCAGAGTATGCTTGTTATTGCTCTCAGGTGTGCTTACCATGCACCAGGAAGTCAGCTAGTTTGGGGTTTGCTGTTGGGGGCCGACAGGAGGAAAATACCTGGGCCCAGGTTTGAGGACTCCTATGAAGCAGACAAACCCACCATCCCAAACTCTAGCCCTTCTTAGGCTTACCTCGGGCCAGAGCTATTCCTAGGTCCCAGGCCAAGCCAGGACCGGAACCCTTGTTTGCTTATCTAGGGCTAGTGGTGGGAGGGTGGGGATGGAGGCAACTGCGTGAATCCTGCACCCCCACTTCCTAGGCCTCCCACCCTACCCAGCATTTTCAAAGTTCCAAACATGTTTCTGGGTTTCTCTATCCTGGTCCCCAAGCGACATTGGCCTTAAACGCATTGTAAGTCTTTAGTGCTCTGCTCAGAACTCCAAAGGTTGGTGTAACTAAGATAGAAATGCTGTGTCTACAGCCGTTGCCTTGAAATGGGAATGGAAAGGGCAGCCAGGAAGTGTAGTCTCTCTTGGAACGTGTGAGGTGCAAAGAGAAAAGCTGTTGTTCTGTCTCTGGGACCTTGACTCTCCGGGAGGAGGGGGAGAGTTAAACTTACTTTATATTTTTCACTTTTCTATATTACTGCCTTGGACTGTTTCCACTTTTCTTCTGCTTCTATCTTCCTGTGTTTCCTTTTGATGAAAGTGAAGGGGGAACTGGGCAATACTCTGATTTAATGAAACCTGCCATGCTATTTGAGAAAAACAGAAAGCAAAATTTTATTTTAGACCAAATGAAATGAAAAATTGTATATAATGTAAAATTAGTACAACAGACACGTTAAGGGAGCACGTGCTGGGATTTGTTAGAAGGAAAGTACCCTGTCTCAGCTTTGAGGAACCACCACAGCCTACTGTGGGTTATGGGTCATGGACAAAGACGGCACACAGGACATCACATATGCCTGTGCAGAGAAATTATCGAGAGACTGGATGGGCAGGATTAGAGGTCCAGAGCTTGATAAGGTAAAAGGGATCTTCTAGTTCTCTTTAGATAGTTGAAACTGACCACTTCTCAAGGAAAAATGTATTTTAGGGTATTCAAGAAAGCATAAGAAAATCAATATTTTTAGGCTAGTTTTAAAGGGGTATTTATTGGCTGGTGGGTTAGGCATCTAATAGTTAACTAGTAGGTTACATTTATGAATTAGTAGCTAGGAAAGAAGACATGAGATTCTTTGTGTCTTAGTTTATTCAGGCTGCTGTAACAAACTACTATAGACTGGGTGGCTTAGAAACAACAGAAATTTCTCAGGAAACTGAGAAGGCCAAGATCAATGCAATGGCAGATTTGGTGTCTGGCGGGGGCCCATTTCCTGGTTCATAGGTAGGTGGTCTTACTGTAACTCCACATGGCAGGAGGGACAAGGGATCTCACTTGGGACTCTTTTATAAAGGCAATAATCCCATTATAAGGGACCTAATCACCTTTCAATACCATCACCTTGGGGTTGAGGATTTCAATACATGAATTTTGGTGGGGGGAGGGGTGGGCATAAACACTTTTTATCCATTGAAATTTTCAGAAATTTCCCAGAAAAGCTACAGACTGAGTTTTACGTGTGGTTTTCAGAGTCAGTAGTCTGAGGTCAAATAGGTTCAAATTCCCTCTCTAGTGTGCTTGATCCTGGGGCAAGTTAGTTCTCTGAACCTTGATTTCTCTAGTCTTTGAAATGGGGATTATTATGGGAATTAAATGTACTACTAATGTTTGCATACATTAGTAGTTTGTAGAGTTGTTTGTAGAGTGCCATTTAAAGATTAGTCATTATGCTTCCAAAGTCCTATTTCCTAGAAGATTAAATTGGATGTCTCATGGGGTCTCAGGAGTTTCTTTTGTTTTTTGATCCACCTATAGGCATACACAACATGTATTCCAGCATCGTTCCCAAGCTGCAGTGGTATTCTGGGACCTGAGCCTAGGTTTCTCTTTTTCTTTTAATGATAAATAAATGAATAATTACAGTGGTTGCAAAGTTTGGGTGAAGCCAAGCTTTTCCTTTTCCTCAGTGCAGGCTCTCTGGGCTGAAGCCTGTGTGGAACTGGGGAAAGGCATGGCTGGGGCCTTTTCCCCTAACTTGTTCTACTTCTGCACCACTCACTCTGCTGCCCTGGATGGAGGTGGAGGTGAAAGAGAAGGTGAAGGGGCTGGGAAGGTCCTGCGTGGCATGACAGCAGTAACCTGGCATTGAGGCGGCTGGATGGATTGGATGATGCAGTGTTAGTGCTTACTCTTGGTGGGCAGAGGGAGTTTGCATTGAGTTTTCAGGGATGCTGGTCTTAGCAGTTTTCTACCTGCAATTCCCTTAATGTGGGCAGTTACTCCTGCAGTTGGACATCTGTGACTCTCCCCTCAGCCCCTGGCTCCTGGCAGTCTGTCTCTCCGTTGGGGTCACCTTATCCCTCCAGGGGATCCATTTATGGTAACCAGAGTCTGGTTCTCTTCCATGGGGTTTCCAGTTGCCCAGTGGGAACTCTGTGAATGTCTGTTTCCCAGTCAACGCTGGAAAGGCTGGCTGTTCCCTTCATTCTGCCGCTTTACTACCAGGTAGCCATTCCAGCCAGCTTCTCATCTTCAACACTAGAGGGACAAGTCAAGTGTTAGTCCACAATCTCCAGGGAACAAACAGCAAACTCTCCAAGTTGTCCTCTTGAAGAGCCCTCTTGGCATAAGGAGGGGGAAGCACCACCTTCTCCTTGTCCATGGGGACTCCTGGACACCCATAACTCTCTTCAGAGAAAATCCCAACTGCCTCCTAACTTCTGTCTTCCTGATGAATTCTAATATTTCTTTAATATTGTCAGGAGGTGTGTGATGGGCTCCCATTGGAAGAACAGTGTTTTCGGTCACTCCCTTCCAAATCCTGAAGAGAAGGCCTTGATATCTGTTGTCTCGGCTTTGGGGCGTGGCCAAAATGTTAAGATGGGAAGAGTCCCATTTGAACATCCTGCCTCACCAAGATAAGGTTAAGTGTTCTCATGGCTAGGACTGCAGGTACTTCCTTCGGGATCCTTCTGCTTCCCCTGGAGACCTGGAGGCCTTTGGGCCTCCCTTGTCCGTGCCCCAAACTCCTTAATAAAAGTCTTAACTCTTTTAGTCCCATCTAACCGCAAACAAAGTTGTTTTACACTAGTTGTCAGCCAAACTAATCTGCTTCTAGGAAATCTCATTAAAACAAGTGCATAACCAAGGCAGTTAACTCTCCCATGATTATCTGTGTGTTGAAAGAGATGGAAAATTCATGAGAGGGAAAAAAATCCAACAGAAGTTCAACATAGTTTCTGACAGATGAAACTCACACTATGTACAGTTGTGGCCACCCTGTGTAGGACCAGGGGTGAGGTGGGGGAGTGCTTCGGAGATTCAAGGTTCTCTGCGTCCCTCCCTAGAGGGTCCTATTCTTTCTCTGGAGGTGGAAGTGCCTCTCCTTTCTGTTGACACTGGGTTGTCACCAACATGACTCAGACATTCTCTGTAAGCTTGTAACCAGGATGGCATATGGACCAAAATGATACCCAATTTGAAAGGTATGTGGAAATAAAACCTTCCCATGTAAATTATTCCCACAGCACCGTGTAGAAAGGCAGGGCCCTTCCCCTCCTTCCCTCTTTGCCACTTCTTAAAATGACCAGTAGGGGGCACTGCAGGGTGAGATTCCCAGCCCTCCTGCACGTCCCATTCATGAAAAGTTATTGGAACATGAAGTATGGAATATAATACACCTATTTTAGCTACAGTAATGCTTGCTGAGAAATTGATTACTCATAAATGTAAGATCTCAGTTGTTCTTGAGATGTGATCAGCTAAAGAAGGAAGTTTTAGCTTGAAGGATAGGGGATCCGTTCTAACTAGGTGTTTGTGAAGTACTGGACCCTAATGTCCCCGGAAAAATGTCTCAGACATGACCGTTGTGTGACTATGATATATTTGGACAGGGCACCGAAAGAAGGATCTGGCAACCTTAGATTGGGGATGCGGGAGAGCCAGAGACATGAAAGCTGAGTGTTTTTAAATGTCAGGAAGAAGCTATCTTTTATGCTGACTTTATTGGATACTTGGAAGCTTTATTGCATGTTGGGCAATTGAACTTAAAGCCAGCAGCAAGTTTATTATAAAATCAAATGAAGAAGGGACAAACAGTTCTTTTTGTCAAGGAAGGGAAATTGAGGTACCCATGGAAAATAGAAAACAAATCTTAGATTTTAAGAGTCACAGATACAGAAACAAAAACCCAAGATAGGTTTTGAAATTGGGGCATTTTAATTTAAAACAAAGTTATTTTTCAATCAGGGAATACATTCATGTGATTCAAATCAGAAGACACAAAGAAGTTTATAAGTCTCCCGCCCCTTCCTACCAGGCACTAATTTCCGCTCCCCACAGCTTTCTAGAGATATTTTATGCCTTCTACAAATTACGCATCATCTTAGCTTTACGTTTGTAATACGACTATATCTTGGAGATAATTCTATTTTAGTACTACAGTGTTTTCTTATTCTTTTTTATTGCTGTAAAATATTCCATTGTTCATGGATATACATCTGGGCTAGTTTTAGCTGTTCCCTGCTACAGAGGAGGATTTGTTGGACAACCTTATACAGGAAGCTAGAGCTCTGGGGAGTATACTAAGATTTCCCACAGCAGTCAGCTCGGTATTAGGCTGCTTCTTGGGGGCTGCCATGGAGAGGGTGTATTCAGAGGGACCCCAGAGGTCTTTACCCACCAACCCAAGATTGTAAAAGTCTATGAATCTTTGACCTCAGCTCCGATACAAGGCCGGTTATAATCTTTATAAACATTTGCTTGTACCACAGCCTTGCTGTGTAGATGCTCAAGAACTTCCTGACTTTTCATCCTGTTTCTTTGTCTTCTCTGGGCCTCAGTTTCTTCATGTGTAAAATTGGAAAGCTGGAGTATAAGTTGTTTTCAGACATTTTCTTAAACTGATGTTATTTTTTTTAAACCAGATGAAATTTAGGAGGAACTCTAATAAAAGCCCCAGATAAAAAATGAGGTATGATATAGAATGGTATCTTTGTTTCTTCTTTATTTCTTTGCAGATAGTATTCTGTAAAATCTCTGAATTAACTCTGAGAAGCTGTAAGGATCTGTGGAAGATTATGTGAAAAGAAACACACCAGCTAGAAGGTTTTCTGTTCATGTCTGTGACAAGATTATAATAATGACTGGTTACCATGATTCACAGGGATCTAGGGTTCTTTTGTGATCTACCGTCTACCAGCTTCTACATAAATTATGAAAATTAGATTGACTCTGCCAAGAAGGGAAAAGACCAGAGGATTAGAAGCATGAATAGAGGGGATGGGAGGAAAGAAAGGCCCCCCTCCCCTGAAAAAAACAGTAAGAACTTGGGAAATGAAGGAGGGAAGATATTCTCCTGACTTTCAGATTCTTGGCTTAATCAGCAAGTATCGTTGGTGAATGGATTTTTTGTTTGTTTGTTTGTTTTTTTTTGAGAGAGGAAGAGTACATTTTAGAGAAAATACAACTTTTTCAAAAAATGTTCCTTTGTAACATGTTTTCCTGTTGTATAATCTCTTTTTAAACTTTTAAGTTCAGGGGTACAAGTGCAGGATGTGCAGGTTTGTTACATAGGTAAACGTGTGTCATGGAGTTTGTTGTATAGATTATTTCATCACCCAGGTTTTAAGCCTAATTTTCCTGATCCTCTCCCTCCTCCTACGCTCTGCCATCCAGTAGACCCCAGTGTGTTGTGTTCCCTTCTATGCATCCATGTGTTCTCATCATTTAGCTCCCACTTATGTAAGTGAGAGAATGCGGTATTTGGTTTTCTATTCCTATATGAGCTGATTCTTGAATGTGAAAGGGTGTCCAAGGCGGAAAGAGACCATTCATGGGAAGAAGAGAGACTAAAAAGTACCTAAAATTTAGCTGATTTTGAAAATATGAAAGTATTTAGATATTGATTTTTTTCAGTAATAAGTTCTTCTCGACTTCAGACAGGTTAAAAAGATTCTAAACATGGTGTGGTTAAATAGCCTGCTGGAAGCATATTTCAATCTCCATCTTCCAGAGGAGGAATGTGTGTGCGCGCGCGCACGCTGCGTCTTTGTTATGTTGTAGGTAGAGTGAACCATCAACATTAGCCTGTGCTTTTGGTAGCATTCACCTCTTAGGAACATTTTCTGTGAGTCCGCTGTGTCTGGAGGAGATTTGGCTGTGGCAGGAAGAGGAGTTTAGTAGAGATTTTTGACTCCGTAGTGAAGGCTGGGCATGGTGCTCACGCCTGTAATCCCAGCACTTTGGGAGGCTGAGGTGGGCGGATCACAAGGTCAAGAGATCGAGACCATCCTGGCCAACATTGTGAAACTCCGTCTCTACTAAAAATACAAAAACTAGCAGGGTGTAGTGGCGCACGCCTCTAGTCCCAGCTACTCAGGAGGCTGAGGCAGGAGTATCACTTGAACTTAGGAGGTGGAGGTTGCAGTGAGCTGAGATTGTGCCACTGCACTCCAGCCTGGTGACAGAGGGAGATTCCATCTCCAAAAAAAAAAAAAAAAAATACACAACAAAAAACTCCCTATAGTGAATGCTTGTAGCCCTGTAGCCCTGGCCCGTCAAAAGATAACAGAGGAATCAGAAAAGCTATTCTGATTTATGAGTCACATCTAAAAGCGCCTGAATGGCCTCATTTCCCACCGCACATCATAGCAAATTATTCCCTATATCTAAGTTAAGAAAGATTTCCAGCATTGATAAGCTAACTAACCTTTTTTCAAACTTATGAAATGTCAACAAATATACTATATAATAATAAAATTGGTATATGGGCTCATGATTCTTAATATTATACTAGCATTACCACCCTGCCCCCCATTCTTATGAGGTTTACTGTCTCAGAATTTCTATCTGAATTTTAATGTAAATCAGAAGAGAAAATGGGAAGTACAATATCTGTGTGTAGCAGACAAAAGGAGTTATGCCCTAAACTTCAAGTTTTCCTGACTTTATAAAGACAGCAGTAGCAAAGCCTGATGGCCCAAATCTTTTGTCTTACTCAACATTTAACGCTGTGTGGGATTATAAGAAATGCTGAGATTCTCTTTTTTTCTGCAAATATCTGGAAAGTTTTGTGTACCTTCAAAAAAGAATTCAAAATCTGCTTTCTGTGCTGCCATCTGTGAGAAGCCATCCTGCCCAAGAAATGCTTCACTGTAGTATGGGGAATCTCTGAAGACTCGATTGAAATGAGTTTGCACAGGAAAATAACATGTAACAGAATACAGAAGATGAACCTGCCCCAAAAGGTCCTAGATTGGCCAGTCAGCCTCTGAACTGAAGAGTTGAGAACTGACAAGGCCAAGGGCAAGGGCCTGATTTCCTCAGAGGCTGTTGGCCGGTTTGCCAACCCCAGAAAGAGCTTGCTGCTGCTGATTGGGGGGTAGGCTCCCCATGAATCTCTTCACTCCCATTGTTACTACCCTGTAGTCAATAATATCTCGGTGTGACAAGAAGAAAAGACTTTTGTTGAAGAGACATAGTCAGATGACTTATACAATTAACTATCTCATTTGAGAAGTTTCTTACAATCTGGACCATTTTGAATAACTCAATCAATTATTTTTGACCAGATCACTCTCTCATTATGCATCCTGATCATTGGCAAGTGTAGGATTGGTATCCAGCAGTGGCTGATATAGGACAAATTGTGTACCCCATTAAATCCCTGTGAACAGAGAGGAGAGTCACTGCCTTTTTTAGGATAGTGAAACATTTCAAGTTAAATTTTAAAGGTGTTCCTTAAGATTTTGAACACCTTAAGAGTAGGGACCAGACCCTTTTCTTTTTATCTCGTCCTTGCCTCTCATTTTCTCAGATGTGGTCTTTTAGGCAGAATGAACACTATTAATGTATTTGACAAAATGATGATGTATCTGTCACTATTTGAAACAAGTTCCCCTAAAGATCTGAAAGGAGGCTGTGGTGATGGAAGGTAGTGTTAAGAAGGGGATGTGGACTTTGGAAGCAAATAGAGAACTTTGAGAGTGCCTGTAGGAGACGCAAAAGCATACTGGAAATGCTAGAAAAGATCCTGGACCAATTTCTTCATCCCTCAACCATATGATTGTAGGCAGCTTGCTCACACTCTCAGTACCTTAGTTTCCTCATCTGTAAAACTGGAATAATACATCTACAACACAGGGTTTTATCTGGGATTAAATGATCTAACATATTAGAACTTGGAACAATAACTGGCAATAGTAATTGCTCAACAAATGTTAACTATTCTTACTACTATTATTAAAGGTCTTGGGAGAAAAGACAGATTAGCTTTAACCCCCCAACCCAAAAGGTAAAATATTTAATGAATATACTTTATAATGTTAACTTGAGACAGAGATGTTTATGAACCTTGCAGCACAATAATTCATAGATATGGAGTCTATCATGCTTTTCCCTAGACTTCAGCCTCTTCGGTTTCTCTCACTCCTTGGGTTGTGGGTCTTGGGTGAACTTTAGAAGATTTGCGAGGCAGTGTAGCTCAGTGTGGAAGGAGCCCTGGAGCTGGGGCAGACACCTGCTTCCAGTTCCGTCTCTGCTGTTTATGGCCTTGTGAGCTGTGGGAGTCACTACGATTCTTACGTGTCAAATGACATCTGGTGAAGTGGATGGTGAGAAACATTCTATAGGGGTTTAAGTATAGAATTTTAATGAAATGAGACTGGTAATGTAACAAGTGTGACATTTTATGCGTGCAAAATAACCCTGTCTCATTAAAAAGTGTCTTGAGAGGCAAATGCCATGCATAACACTCAAAATAATTTGGTACTCCTTTTAGAATTGTTTTCAGATTCATGGATGAAATCCAGTCTCATAACTTCGTCACACATTTTCACTTTTTAATTTTTAAAAACTTTTAAATTTTATGTCTGAAATTTTTCAAAATGGTTGCAAAAATAGTTTGAAGTTCCACATACCCTTCATCCAAATTCCCAAACTATTGATTTATTGTATAAGCACAATATACTAAAAAACGGGAAATTAATATTACTAAAATACTACTTAATCTACACACTTTATCCAGATTTCACAAACATCTTACTAATGACCTTTTTTTGGTCAGCATATAATTTAGGACTACACATTGCATTTAGCTATATTTTCTTAGTTTTCTTTAATATGGAACAGTTCTGTGGTCTCTTTTACCCTTTTTGAAATTATTTGGTAGATTTTCTTCTAATTTGGGTTTATCTGATGTTTCCTTATACTTAAAGTTGTGCATCTTTGGCAAGCAGGCTATGGACAAGATGCTATGGCTTTCTCAGCATGTTATGTCAGGAGGTGCATAATCTCAATTTGTTTTATTATTCAAATGAAACTTTGCTCACTCAGTTAAGGTAAGGTCTGCCAGACTTCTCCACTATAAAGTTACTACTTTCTCTTTAAATGAATATCCTGTGGTGGATACTTTGAGACTATATAAATCTCCCTTTTCCTATTCATTCTCTCATTTTAGCATCTATAGTTCTTGCCTGGAACAATGATTACTTAGGTGTTTGCCAAATGGTCACGTTTATGTAAGACTTCAAGCCAGTATGCCTGTGGATGGTTCACTCTTACCACACTGGACTCAAGGCGACTGTGTGGTGTTGAAACTGTGGGTCATCCCCACATTCAAATCCAGTGTCTGCAAGTGCTATTCTTCTTTCCCTCTCTCCCTCCTCTGACACGTTTTTCGCTACCTGCATGGAGGCTTATCAGGTGGAAGAAAGCACATGTTCTTTGGAAGTAGCTTTGGTAGAATCCTAGACCCACCACATACGTGTTGGGTGACCACATTCAAGTACATTAATCTCTTTGAGTTTCAAGTGCGCAATAAATAGAGAGTCTTGCTTCCTGGGTTCTTTTAAAGAGTAAATAAGATACCATGTATAAAATCTTCTGCATCAAGCATGATGTGAATCTCTTTAATGTTAGCTCTATTTTCTTTTTCCAATGAAATCACTCAAATGGCCACAGTAAATACAAAGGCTGAATTTTGACTCCATTGGTCTGGATGGAAGCCAGCTTAAAATCTCTGCAGGTGATTCTAATGTGCACCCAAGATTCGGAACCTCTGACTTTGATGTGCACTTACTGATTTAAAACTGTAAGAAAATGAAATTGAATATATCTTTACTGATATCATTTTATCAATAAAAATGAAATATTGTATAAAGGGATAAATTTTGTGAGGAAATTTAAGTATTTTACATATTTGCTAATTCATTTATTAGTAATTTCTTGAGCCCCTACGTTCAGGCATTGTGCTGAGCGGTGGGCATATGACAATGAGATAGACACGGTCAAGCAGCTACAACACAGTTCAGGGCAATGCAAGCTCTGGTGGGGGCAGGTACAGAGATCTAATTTGCCATGTAAAGGAGTTCAAATTTTATCCCATCAGTGTTTGACATATGAAGGATATTGAGCTGGTGGGGAGGGGGTCATGACTAAGTGTTAGAAAGACTACCCTGATGTGTTTGGAATGGGGAGGCAGGGTGATCAGGAGAGATGGATGCTGAGGCTTTATTCTGAGATGTTACAGTGGGGATGAAAAGGAGGGGTAGGACTTGTGAGACATGTTGGAGGCGGAATGATAGGACCTAATGACCAGTGATGTAAGGGAGGTCTGATGACTTCCAGGTGCCTCGGTAGATTGTGGCATCATTCATGGAACCAGGGCAAGGGCAAGGTTGTGGATGGGGATATTCTGAGTTCAGTTTTGAACCTATGCAGTCAAGGCCTTTGGGAACATGTTATCTAGTAGGTGGTTGATAAACGAATCCAGAATTTGGGGAGTGTATCTCCATTAAAGAGACAGATAAGGCTCTGTGCAATTGGTATTTGAAGCTGCAGGTATGGATGAAATTGTCAGAATATGTGGAAGAATAAGAGAAAAGCCAAGGACAACATCAGGATCATTGGCATTGAGGGTACATTGAGGAATAGGAACCGGAAGAGGGGAGTCCAGGGAGCAAGAAGAGAACTGGGAGAAGAGAGCTGCAGGGACATGGAGGAGGAGGAAATGTGAAGCAAGGTAGACCAGTCAGCAGTGCAGAGGCAACAGAGGAGTCAAGTAGGGTAAGGCCTGAGCTGAACTGCAATCACTGGACTTGGCCTCTAGGTGGGCAGAGAAGAAGTTGAAAATGTCTCCCCTTTCAAGAAACCTTCCCTGACTAATTCCACACCACTCTGTTTACTCAACTCGTTAGGAGGCTTTGAATGACATCCTCTCTGAGCTGCAAGTCCCCATATAGGTTATTTAATACACACCTTACTGGACAGTTGAGGAAATTGAGCCCCAGAAAAGTCATTAATTGTCTGAGGTCAAGTGGCAGATTCAAGACCTTAAACCAGGTATTTTCCACCTTTGTTGGTACTGGTACAATTAGTTTATACCAATTTCCTACTTGTTCATAGGTCGCTTATTTACCCTCTGGTTATTTTGTGTTTATGTAATTTGTTGTTTTTGCTGTTTTCCAAGGTCACAGAGGATAGGAGTTTGACTGCTACTATTTTATTACCTTCTTTCTTCCTCCATGTTGACCTTTTTGACTTCATGGGCTATTTTAATGAAATAATAAGCCAGCACGGATAAAACTCCTTGCAAAAAGCATGACACACAACAGCTGTTCAACAAACACAATTGGACAATCAGAAGGTATTTAGATGTGATGGAACTGATGCATGAATGACAGGATAGTCAGTGATGTTTCTTTTTATCAACATTTTGATCAAGGACTGCCAAGTACTATGTAGGTAGTCCTGACATCAGGAAGTTAGCTACACGGACAGATGCTGTGTAGTTCTGGATCTCAGAGGGAAAGTCCAGACCTGTCATTCTGCCTGTGGGCAGGTGCCCCTCTGGGATTCACTGTTCCTGAATCTATAGCCACAGAAATCTACCCTAGGTACACACAGAATGCATACCAGGAGAATGATGGAATTTGTAATGATATTAGTGTAAGGACATTTGAAATGTTTATACTACCTAGGATCCATTCGTCCTTCCTAGAAACATCTTGATTTCCTTTTGAGGCAAGGCTTTGCTCGCTGTGATGTCTTGGGACATTCTCTATGTCAGTTAGCTGTGGAACTGAAAAGGACAAGATTGTTTCTCTCTCTATCCTGGCATAGCCTGGGGTAGGGGTTGGTATGGCATATCACCAAAGTTAGAAATCAGACACATCTTCCTGGGACTTTGACTTTTGAGTGAGTGATGGAAAAATGAGAGAAACAGTTGGAATTTCTGTAGTTCGGTAGTGGTGCCCTGACCAGTGCTTAGTTCTTGATTCCTGATTCTCTGGAGCTGGCTTGAATTCTGCCTGCTTTCAGGCTGGCTCTGCAGCTTCTGGTCAGTTTCTCAAGCCCCTCATTTCACTTGGCTGGCGTTAGCCATCTGGATTAGTCTGTTCAGGCTGCCACAGACTGCAAGGCTGAAACAACAGAAATTAATTTCCCCACAGTTCTGGAGGCTGAAAGTCCAAGATCAGTGTTCCAGCAGGGGCTGTAGGCTGTAAGTTTGCGTTATGGTTTATTGTGAGGGCTCTCTTCCCAGCTTTGCAGATGGACACTTTGGCCTCTCATGGCCAAAGGAAACCTCTGTACATGTATGTGGGAAGAGAGGAGAAAGGACAGAGCATGCACGAGGGGGCAAGCTCTCCGGTGTCTCTTCTTATAAGGACACTAATCCTGTTGGATCAGGGTCCCATCCTTATGAACTCATTTAACCTTAATTACTTCCTTACTCAGAATATAGTCCACACTGTGGGGTTAGGGCTCCAACATATATGAACTTATTCTGGGGGAGGACGCAAACTTATAGTCCCTAACACTGGCTGAGGTCAGTTTTCCTTGCTTGCAAATCAGGAACCTAAACCAAATTTGCTAGTCTTATTGTTTTCTTCTGAGCTCCAAAATAAAAATCCTTTGTTCTTTCATCTTGTTCTGCAAAACTAGCTCTACATCGTTGGTCAAAATAGTAGTCTGTTCAACAAAAAGCAAGGGAACTTGGACCGACACCAGTCCCCCTTTCAGCTCCTTTCCTCCTTGCATCTTTGCTGGCTTTCATGGCATTTCTTGAGCAAGACTGTCAGGCAGGCAGGTGACTGGAGACTCTCTGATGTCATTCTCCACACTGATGTCAGATGCCAACCTTGGGGCTGGCTGGGTGGAAAAATGACCAGCTTGGCTCTGACAGTTCTGGCTCCATGTTGCAAGAAGTTGGCAATTTTCTTCTTGCTTTTTTCTTTTTATTGCTTGTTCCACAGTCTGAGGCGCATACACAGCTGGTTGGCAGTTCTGCTTCTAAAGCTGTGGCACGCCCCATCTTAAAGGTTTTGAATCTGCCTGCTGTTCCAGACATGGGGACAATGACAAATTATATTAAGCCAGGGGATCCTTCTTCAAGGATCCCCAAGTTAGAAGTCTGTGTAGAGCCTGGCAAAGGGAAATCTACATTAAATTGCACCCAGGATAAGGATGTTCTCAAACAATCCACCCCATGCCACATTTATACCTGAAGAGTCACCAACCAGGCTAGAGAAAGGTGCATATAAATGTGGCTCTGAAAAACTTTTGCTTCATGCTCATTTCATTTTTTGTTCTGCCCCAGTATTCCCCTCTGCACCTGGGAATCACTCAGCATGAAGTAAACCACAGCACTTTCCAGAACTGTTTTTGTGTTTTTTCAACTGCAGATGTCCGGGAAACAGTAAACTCTTGTTTTGAAGCTTTTTAAAAATTGAGCTTTTGATTCCAAGCAACTGAAAATGGTTCCTGTTTATGTTTCTTATTGGTGATAGTTTAACTAGCTGGATTTTGTTTTCTCTGGATTATGTTTTTTTTTTTTTAATTTTTTTATGGTTTTCCTTTAGGAGTTTACCAGTCCCTGGAGCTCACTGGTAGCAGAGGAAAAAAGTGTCCGGAGAAATTGAATTTCTTTTATGTCCACAGAAAAAGTGGCCAGCTGCCATTATAGGATAAACCTAGGGCTTTCTTCCCAGGGGCTCATGGATTAGTAAAATCTGAGCAATGGTAATACCTTTTTTTTGGTAAGGCTAGAATATATACTTTGGAAAGTGTCTATAAAATTAAGTCAATATAACCACTTATTTCTGGCATTTGTTATGGGATAATTATCCTAATAGTTCTTTAGTCTTGTAATTTAGTAAAATGGATATTTTCCTTACTCTTGAGTTGCTTGGGCAAGCATGACTAATAGTTACCGAAGTGTAGATCGTTTATTAACATGTCTAAATCCTTCTTTTTAAGTCAACCTAACAGGTAGTTGTTACCATCATGCAGCATTTTCATCAGTTCTTCCCATACCTAACAATTAAAATTGCCCACATGTGATTGAGAATTCATTGTGTGTACATTTCTGGGTTCCGGGATGGGTCCTGAATGAAGGATGTAATAAAGGAAGTATTTACAGATAAAGCGTGCATGTTTGTAGTTAGTTTAGACTATAGATAATGCAGATTATGTGGAAATCAAAGTGGAGACAGGATTGGTTTTGTCAGGGCATGTTTCTTAGAGGGGAGTTTATGGAGTTGTTGGTGGGAAGTGGTAATTCCAGGCTGGAAGATGGCTGAGAAGAGATGTGAATGGAAAAGCCAGGTAGGTAAGAAAACTAACTATTGTTGAGCAGTCATATGTGCCTGGCACTGTGCTAGTGCTTTACCAGTATCTTTAAATATTAAATCTTCTTTATTAATTTACAGTGTGGTAGGAATTTTTTGCTTTATTCGAGAGGAGGAACCTAAGACTAGGGTTATGCAAAGAATATTAGAGGTAATAGTAGAATTTAGGGTTACTTGACTCCAAATAATGAAAATGAGTAAGACTAACATAGGAGATAGTTCCCTGGCTGCAAGGGAGGGGTCTCCATGGGGTGAAGCAAGAGAAGAATTTGATTTCTTGGGACTGGGACAGTGAAGGCACATTTATATCTCATAGGAAAGACAACCTGAGGCTCCTGTAGCATCTTGAGCAGGCTACTGACATGATAGGGAAGCACATTGTATCTGTAATATTTATCAGTAGTTTTTTCTTTATTGCCATGTTATAGTCTATGGATGATGAACATTTTGGTTGTGTCCAGTATTGGCCTTCTACAATAAAGCTGCTAGTGACATTCCTATACAAGTCTTTTAGTGTTTGAAACCACTCATTTTTGTTTGAGATATTCCCAAGAGATGAGAGACTATGTCACAGGCATACACGTGTTTGGCTTTAGTAGGCATTGCCAGGCAAACATTTTCCCAAGCTGGTTGTACCTATTTACATTTTTATCAGCAGGGTAGAAGACTTCCAGTCTAACTTTCATGTCTTGTCTTCCTGGCATGACTTTGGATAGGAAATTATGCAACAAGGGATATACTGTTTGTTATCAGCCATATGGCCTGCACAGAGACTGTGGGTCACAGGGGTGTAAAAAACACCAAACGACTTAATAATCAGAAACTCACCAAGAATCAGATTCTCCACACTACAAAAAGGCTAAAGGAAACTGCAGGAAAGTCAAGATCATCCAGATTCGGACAAAGGCAACAATATGACTCAAACCTTCTGTGCACCGTTTGTGAAAATCTTACCCTGTTCCTTACCGTTTGACATCAGGATATTACTCAAAGGTGAACCAAGTGACTGTAGACCACTGAGCCAAAAACTCTGTTTAAATGATAAGTCTTGGGCAAACAGATCTTTTTATTTGAGAACAGTAAAATGGTTTTGTCTTCTTAGATGATCTAAAAAATTTTCTAAGCAACAACTGTAGCTCTTTGTTCTCAACTTTCTTGTAGGTTCAGGCAAAGGCCTGATAACTTTTTCTAGTTAGTTGTTGAACATGGATGTGATGGTTCTCCTTTCATGAAAGACAGCAACTGTGATGGTTAAGGTGTCAACTTGACTGAGTAAAAGGATGCCCAGATAGCTGATAAAACATTATTTCTGGGTATGCCTGTGAGGGTGTTTCTAGAAGAGATTAGCATTTGAATCTGTGGACTGAGTAAAGAAGATCCATTCTCCCCAGTGTGGGCAGGTATCATCCAATTCATTGAGTGCTTGAATAGAACAGAAAGGTGGAGAATGGGCAGATTACTCTTTTCTAGAGCCAGGACATCTATCTTCTCCTGCCCTTGAACATTGGAGCTCCTGGTTCTCAGGCCTCTGGACTCCAGGGCTTACCCCTGTAGCCAACACCAGTTCCCCAGTCCCTCTGCTGCTGGTTCTCAGGCCTTTGGACTTGACCTGTGAATTATATCGTTAGCTTCCCTGGTTCTTAGGCTTTGAACTCAGATGAATTACACCACTGATTTCCTGGCTCTCCAGCTTGCAGATGACATATGGGACTTCACCTCCATAATTGTGTGAGCCAATTCTGATAATAAATCTCCACTTTTATATATCTATCTCCTATTGCTTCCATTTCTCTGGAAGAATGCTGGCTAATACAAAGATGTAGTAAAAAGCACATGAGCATTTTGGGAGGCTGAGACGGGTGGATCATGAGGTCAGGAATTCAAGACCAGCCTGGCCAAGATGGTGAAACCCCATCTCTACTGAAAATACAAAAATTAGCCAGGCATGGTGGCGGATGCCTGTAATCCTAGCTACTTGGGAGGCTGAGGCAGAGAGTTGCTTGAACCTGGGAGGCAGAGGTTGCAGTGAGCCAAGATCACACCACTGCATTCCAGCCTGGAAGATAGAGTGAGACGCCGTCTCAAAAAAAAAAAAAAAAAAAAGCACATGATACGTTTTTCAAATATGATCTTAGACACATCTGTTCTATGTGAGTCTAATTGCCTCTCTGGGCTTGTTTGCTTATCTATAATGTGGCAATGACAGTATCTCCGTCTCTCTGGGTTATAAGGATGATGTGTGTGAAATACAAGTCCAGAGATGACATGTGGATTGGACACAAAAAATATATCAGTCTCTTTTTTTCTTTGATTTCTTGGTGGCAATGGTTGATGTTAACATTGGCTTTGGAGTCTGACCTGAGTGGGAACCTGGAACTTGGCTCTGCCATGAACTGGCTGTTTGGCCAGGACAAGTTACTTAACATTACGGAGTCTCAGATTCTTCCCTGGTAAGATGTCAATGATAATATTGCCCACATTATACAGTTAGAATAAGGATTAAATGAGATAATATATGTAAACCAAACTAGTTAGAGGCCACTACATAATAGTGACTCAATACATTTGTTTCCTTTTTCATTCTAAGATTTCCCCCACGTGAGAATTGTGGTTCTAATATTTGGAACTTCCCAAAATCTAACATAAAGGGTTTGAATTGCAAGATGTCTAATGATAGAGAAGACTTGCAGTTCCCTATTGATTTGAAGCAGAATATGTAAACCTGAATTTTTTTTGGCAAAGTTTATCTTTTATGATTTAGTAAAAGAATGGGACTATTTACCTGAGCATTTCAGCTTTATAAATGATTATATGATAATTAATGTATGATAACCATCTTTTCAGTTTGTATTGACTTAGTCATATCGGCTCCTCCCCCCCCCCCCACCAAAAAAAAAAAAAAAAATTCTAAACTCTTGCTAGTGAACCCAGTACTTATGATGGTCCAAGTGGATACACACCAAAAGTCAAGAGGGTAGCTTGTTTCTGGGCAAATACTTTCAGGTTAGTGGATCTCACTGGGGGCATTTTGGAAATCTGTGGGAGCATTACTATTGCAAAGCACTGCTAACATGTAGTGGTCAGAATGCAAGGGTGCTCAATATTCTGTAATGTGTAGGTTTGCCCCACACTGCAAAAATCACCTTGTTTCCCAGTTACTTCTCAAATGTCTTGATCTTTGAGATACAGCCTTCCATTTTTCTTATTGTTTCCAGACCTGAAGTTGCCATAGGTTGACATATATCATAAGACATTTTAGTATCCATCAGCACCCCACTTCTTTCATTTTTCTGTGTGCACACAGAATGTCTTCTAAACTTTACTCAAATACAAGCATTCACTGTGAGTGAATACATGCATTAGACTATTTCATTGTTTTCTACTGGAGTCCTGCATAAGCATTTACATATTAACATACAAATCATTTTATTATAAATTACTTTTATTTATCCTTTATACTATAGTTGGTAGATCAGTTTTCTGAAATTGTATATTTATGTTGTATAATTTATCAATTTAATTTTAGAATTGTACAGACAGCTGTAAAAAGGGGGTGATGAGGCTGATAGGAAGTCCCTTCTCCACAAGTTTTTTGGGAACATTTTTACTTAGTGAGTTTTTCAGTTCCTACCCATCTTTACAGCATTCTTACATTACAGATAAGTTACACGACTGTTAAAAAAAAAAAAATGACAGGAAGAAATAGTTGAACAGAGACTCCACGCTGTACCTTGGTTTATTTTCCTGCTGTATACTTATGATTCTTGTAGGACCAAAACATCGGATGCTTTTAAGAGGCTTTTAAGGACTGAATTGTGTCTTCATAAAATTCATATGTTGAAGCCCTAACCCCCAATGTGACTATATTTGGAGATAGGGCCTTTAAGGAGGTAATTAAGGTTAAATGAGGCCATCAGGGATGAGGTCCTAATCCAATAGGGCTGGTGTCCTCAGAAGAGGAGGAGACACCAGGTATGCAGAGCACAGAGAAAAGGCCACGTGAGGACAGAGTGAAAAACTGAAAATCTGTAAGCCAAAGAGAGAGACCTCAGGACTCAGGAGAAACAAGGAACACCTTGATTTTGGACTTCTAGCCCCCAGAATTGTAAGAAAATTAATTTCTGTTGTTTAAGCCACTGTCTGTGGTATTTTTTTATGGTAGCCCTAGAAGACTAGTACAAGGAAGAGGCACCTAATTTTCTGAGAGCCTGACCACCAGCCCCTTCTGTTCCGTCCTTCCTTCTAACACCTGCTTCCCCTGATTACCTTCAATCACATACCTACCTCCTTGGAGTTGTACCTGATCTCTTCCTAATCTTTATTCTCTTCTACCTGGGATTTTTGTTCTACTTTCTGCTGGATTTAATGAAACCCCTCCTTTTCTCCATTTCTGCTCCTTTTCCTCACTGTTCCTTCCCCTGGCCTCTACTCTTACCTGCACATCTGGTAGACACATGGAGGCATATGAGATTTATGAGTAGATCCCAGCTGATAGAAGAGAGTCTTCGGCTGCAGGAAGCCATGTGACAGGCAGTGACCTAGAGAGGCACAGCTATCATGGCAAATCCTACCAAACAGGATGCTCCTATTTGGTACCAGTTTGCTGTGTTGGCAGAATTAGTTAAAGAGAGGTGTAGTAAAGATCTGGGGTATCAAAGGAAGACAAAGCTTTGGGATTCTTTCAACAGTCTGATGTATTTATTCCCTATTGAGCTGGGTGGAAACCAAAAAATCCTATCATGTTTTGTGTCTTCGTTGGGGGAAAGTGCAATATATGAACTAATTATCATGTAGCAATGACAATGCAGTGGTTAAGAATGCAGGTGTTGGGTTCAAATCCTGGACTGGCTACTCCCTAGCTGTGTCATCTTGGGCACATTACAAACCTCTGTATGTCTCATTTTCCTCATCTACATGATGAGATTGATAATAATGTCTACCTAGGTTGGTATGTAAAGGCTTAGACTTCTGTCTGGCACGTAGTAAGATTTTTTGTGTTAACTATTATAATAAATACATTATGTAATTGCATTTTTTTTTTGAGACCGAGTTTTGCTCTTGTTGCCCAGACTGGGGTGCAATGGCATGATCTTGGTTCACCACAACCTCTGCCTCCCGGGTTCAAGCGATTCTCCTGCCTCAGCCTCCCAAGTAACTGGGATTACAGGCATGTGCCACCATGGCTAATTTTGTATTTTTAGTAGAGACGGGGTTTCTCCGTGTTGTTCAGGCTGGTCTGGAACTCCTGCCTTCAGGTGATCTGCCCGCCTCAGCCTCCCAAAGTGCTGGGATTACAGGGGTGAGCCACCACGCCCAACCATAATTGCAATTTATGAAATGTTTTCACATCCTCTGACTCTCTAGAGAGTCCCCATTTTATATCATTGATTTTAAAACATAGATTCAAGAATAATGGTTTTATTTATGTATTTCATTTATCAACTGTATGTTTTGGAAGACAAGGTTAAATTGGTAGAATATTTAAATTCATATAATAATGATTTTTGTAATGGAAATCTACAACGTTGGCTTTCTTTAAATTTTTGTTGTATGGAGCAGTATTTCTGCAAGATGTTCTCTGGAGAAAGGTTCTGTGTTAAAGTATAATTGGTTGTAGCACAAAGTATGCCATTTTGGAGACTCACAATGAATGTCAGCATGTTAAAGGCTCATAAAAGTCTTTTAAAGAAAATGGGTTAACTTAAAAAGTGTGATCTTTACATGGTTTCCTAGAAAATGGAATCTGAACTGAAGTTACAGTCTAAAGATTTATTGGGAGTTACAATCCTAGGGCAGCAAGAGTGAGGCCAGAAGGGATGTGAAATAGAGAAAGAGGAAAAGCAAGTGCTAGATAGTGTAGTACCCATTTGGCTGCAGTTTCATAAGGAGGAGCTCCTCATGACCAAGCAAGGGCTATGTCTTCTAGACACGCTGTATGGAACCACCATGCTTTGGAATTATCTTGTTCAGAGTTTAACCATGGAGTGTTAATGCCACTGCACTTAGGCATTGTGTTACCTGGTGTCTTTGGGCAGCTACTGGGTTAGACAGATTCCATGCTCTGCAACATGGCCTTGGGCCCTTGGGTTAGATATGGACATTGAATCTTCTGTTGTGCCTCTGCAGAGGACATGATGGTAACTTTGTTAGGGCCTTGTCCTTGCTCTGGGGAAGGCCGAGACAGCCTGTGGCATTGTGGAGAGGAGGCCCTGATGGCTGATGGTATGGGAATAGAGAGGGCCAAGCAAAGGCAGAGAGGCATGTGAACTGAGTCCTGTACCCCTATGCTTCCACAAACTTTGCCTGTATAAATCTCACTTCTTTCCCTTCCCCCTTTAAAATTACATCCATAATTATCCCATAACATTAGTGCCCTGAGGTGTAAATTATGATGTGTCTCTGTTTGTAATATGATAGACAATTGATAAGACTGGTTTCCATGACTTTCAAAAGTGATTCTGAATACAGTGGCATATTTTTAGGGTCCTATTGATGCAGGAGTTTTTGCTCCTTAGTTCAGCAAAATCTGGGTTCTTGTCTCATGACTAGGAAAAATTAGGCACGTGGACACATTGAAGGGTGAGGAGGATGGAATTTATTAAGCGAAAGGAAAGCTCTCAGCAAAGAGCTGGGGTCCTGCTCACAGGTTTCCACCTCACAAATTGAGTACCAGGCCACCAGACACGAGCTGAAGAGGCCAGACTCCTTCCCTGCATAAGGCCTGAATTTCTGGTGGTTCCACCCCGTTTTTCCAGTGTGCATGCAGGCCCTTAGTCTGAGCCACTCTACATTGATTTATTTCCCTTACTGTGCATGCATTAAGGGATGGAATTTTTCACCGTGGGCATGGTTAGGTAAACCCCCTGTGCACAATGACCTGGGTGGGCCAGAGGTTCTTTGGGGACCCTCCCTTATCTGCCTAGGCATTCGTCTGCCTCCTGCCTCAATCTTTGTGGTTTCCCTGAAGACATTCCACTTTAAGTTTGGGGCAACAACTACAGCCATACTGAGTTGGAGTCATAGTTAATCCTATGCAGTATTCCTTTGCAAAGGGTTTATCCCAAGTAATGTCATCAGGAGCATTTGTGTTTCTTCCTAATGTCAGTCTCCGCTTGTTCTCAAACGTTCAGTTTGTCATTTACCTTTTGACTTTATTTTTGATTTTTGAAAAATCTGTTGATATTTATCAAATAACTTAGGAAGGGTTTAATGAAACATTTTATATTTTGAGACTATTTTGAACTTATAGGAAAGTCGCAAGAATAGTACGAAGAACTCCCATATATTCTTCATCCAGAGACTTCATTCAAGTTTTGCCAATGTCCCAATAATGTTCTTTATAACAGAAGGATGCAGGTCAAAGTTATATGTTGCTTTTAGTTATCATGTCTCTGTGATCTCCTTCAGTTTGGAACAGTTCCTCAGTCTTTCCATGGCTTTCATGATTTTGACATTGTTAAAGATTACAGGCCGTTTTGTAATACATTATTCAACTTGACTTTGTCCAGTGTGTCTTTTTGACTAGGCCTCAAGTTTTTTAGTTTTGGCTGGAATATCACAGAAGTGAATGTGTTGTTGATGTCATATCTTATACTGTGGCACATGATGTTGATCTGCTCCATCACTGGCAGTGTTAGCATTGATAACTTCCTGGAGATGGTGTCTGCCAGCTTCTATCACTATGAAGTTCTTCCCTCTTTCCCCTTTACAATTCATAAGAATTTTGTAGACAGATACTTTGAGATTCTGTAAAACTCATTCCTCACACCACTTTTATCCACTAGTTTTCAAATACATTGATGTTTCCTGCTTCAATTAGTGACTACTATCATGTTGCCAAATGGTGATTTTGTAGTTCTGTCACTCTTTCTGTATTTGGTGGTTGACGTTCTACTGTAAGGAAGATCTTTCTTTTGTCTCTGTTTATTTTTTCATTTATATGAGTGTGGACTCCTGGATTTTATTCAATGGTTCTTAGTCCATTACTATCATTATTTATTTTGATGCTCAAATTGTCCTCCCAGACTTTGCCAGTAGGAAACCTTACAAGCTGGCTTCTATGTCCTTTTTACATGTCCCTATCATTCTTTGAGCACTTTCTTATTTGCTCCACATAACAATATGTTCAAGGCTCATCTTATGTTTTCCCTGTGTTAGTCTTGGAATCAACCATTTCTCCAAGGAGCCTTGGTTTCTTGTAGTGAAGAGTGGCATTTAGAAATCAATATCTGAGACAGGGTGCCCAAGATGGCCGAATAGGAACAGCTCCAGCCTCCAGCTCCCAGTGTGAGTGACTCAGATGACGGGTGATTTCTGCATTTTTCAACTGAGGTACCGGGTTCATCTCACTGGGTCGTGTCAGACAGTTGGCACCGGTCCGCGGGTGCAGCCAGACCAGCGAGAGCTGAAGCAGGACAAGGCATCGCCTCACCTGGGAAGCGCAAGGGAGAAGGGAATTCCTTTTCCTAGCCAAAGGAAATTGAGACACACAACACCTGGAAAATCGGGTAACTCCCACCCTAATACTGCCCTTTACCAAGGGTCTTAGCAAACGGCATACCAAGAGATTATATCCCACACCTGACCCAGAGGGTCCCATGCCCACGGAGCCTCCCTCATTGTTAGTACAGCAGTCTGAGATCTAACTGCAAGGCTACAGCGAGGCTGGGGGAGGGGCGCCTGCCATTGCTGAGGCTTAAGTAGGTAAACAAAGCCGCCCGGAAGCTCGAATTGGGTGGAGCCCACCACAGCTCAAGGAGGCCGGCCTGCCTGCCTCTGTAGACGTCTCCTCTGGGGACAGGTCATAGCTAAACAAAAAGCAGCAGAAACCTTGGCAGAGGTAAATGCCCCAGTCTGACAGCTTTGAAGAGAGCAGTGGATCTCCCAGCATGGAGGTTGAGATCTGAGAATGGACAGACTGCCTGCTTAAGTGGGTTCCTGACCCCTGAGTAACCTAACTGGGAGACATCCCCCACTAGGTGCAGACCGACACCTCACATGGCAGGATACACCCCTGAGACGAAGCTTCCAGAGCTAGAATTAGACAGCAGCACTCACTGTGCAGCAATATTCTATCTTCTGCAGCCTCTGCTGCTGATACCCAGGCAAACAGGGTCTGGAGTGGACCTCAAGCAAACTCCAACACACCTACAGCTGAGGGTCCTGATTGTTAGAAGGAAAACTAACAAAAAGAAAGGACACTCACAACAAAACCGCATCAGTATGTCACCATCATCAAAGACCAAAGGCAGATAAAACCACAAAGATGGGGAAAAAGCAGTGCAGAAAAGCTGGAAATTCAAAAAATCAGAGCGCATCTCCCCCTCCAAAGGAACGCAGCTCATCGCCAGCAACAGAACAAAGCTGGATGGAGAATGACTTTGATGAGTTCAGAGAAGAAGGCTTCAGTCGATCAAACTTCTCAGAGGTAAAGGAGGAACTACGTAACCAGCACAAAGAAACTAAAAACCTTGAAAAAAGATTTGACGAATGGCTAACTAGATTAACCAATGTAGAGAAATCCTTAAAAGAACTGATAGAGATGAAAACCATAACACGAGAACTACATGACAAATGTACAAACTTCAGTAACCGACTCGATCATCTGGAAGAAAGAGTATCAGCGATTGAAGATCAAATGAATGAAATGAAGTGAGAAGAGAAGTTTAGAGAAAAAAGAGTAAAAAGAAATGAATAAAGCCTCCAAGAAATATGGGATTATGTGAAAAGACCAAATCTACATCTGATTGGTGTGCCTGAAAGTGATGGGGAAAATGGAACCAAGTTGGAAAACACTCTGCAGGATATCATCCAGGAGAACTTCCCCAACCTAGTAAGGCAGGCCAACATTAAAATTCAGGCAATACAGAGAATGCCATAAAGATACTCCTGAAGAAGAGCAACTCCAAGACACATAATTGTCAGATTTACCAAAGTTGAAATGAAGGAAAAAATGTTAAGGGCAGCCAGAGAGAAAAGTCGGGTTACACACAAGGGAAAGCCCATCAGACTAACAGCAGATCTCCCAGCAGAAACTCTCCAAGCCAGAAGAGAGTGGGGGCTAATAGTCAACATTCTTAAAGAAAAGAATTTTTAACCCAGAATTTCATATACAGCCAAATAAAGTTTCATAAGTGAAGGAGAAATAAAATCCTTTACAGACAAGCAAATGCTTAGAGATTTTGTCACCACCAGGTCTGCCCTACAAGAGCTCCTAAAGGAAGCCCTGAACATGGAAAGGAACAACCAGTACCAGCCATTGCAAAAACATGTCAAAATGTAAAGTCCATCAATGCTAGGAAGAAACTGCATCAACTAGCGAGCAAAATAACCAGCTAATATCATAATGATAGGATCAAGTTCACACATAACAATATTAACCTTAAATGTAAATGGACTAAATGGTCCAATTAAAAGACACAGACTGGCAAATTGGATAACGAGTCAAGACCCATCAGTTTGCTGTATTCAGGAGATGCATCTCACATGCAGAGACACACATAGGCTCAAAATAAAGGGATGGAGGAAGATCTACCAAGCAAATGGAAAACAAAAAAAAAAGCAGGGGTTGCAATCCTAGTCTCTGATAAAACAGATTTTAAACCATCAAAGATCAAACGAGACAAAGCCATTACATAATGGTAAAGGGATCTATACATCAGGAAGAGCTAACTATCCTAAATATAAATGCACCCAATACAGGAGCACCCAGATTCATAAAGCAAGTCCTTAGAGACTTACAAAGAGACTTAGACTCCCATACAATAATAATGGGAGACTTCAACACCCCACTGTCAACATTAGATCGAGACGGAAAGTTAATAAGGATATCCAGGAATTGTACTCAACTCTGCACCAAGCGGACCTAATAGACATCTACAGAACTTTCCACCCCAAATCAACTGAATATACATTCTTCTCAGCACCACATGGCACTTATTCAAAAATTGACCACATAGCTGGAAGTAAAGCACTCCTCAGCAAATGTAAAAGAACAGAAATTATAACAAACTGTCTCTCAGACCACAGTGCAATCAAACTAGAACTCAGGACTAAGAAACTCAATCAAAACCGCTCAACTACATGGAAACTGAACAACCTGCTCCTGAATGACTACTGGGTACATAACGAAATGAAGGCAGAAAGAAAGATGTTCTTTGAAACCAATGAGAACAAAGATACAACATACCAGAATCTCTGGGACACATTTAAAGCAGTGTGTAGAGGGAAATTTATAGCACTAAATGCCCACAAGAGAAAGCAGGAAAGATCTAAAATTGACACCCTAGCATCACAATTAAAAGAACTAGAGAAGCAAGAGCAAACACACTCAAAAGCTAGCAGAAGGCAAGAAATAACTAAGATCAGAGCAGAACTGAAGGAGATAGAGACACAAAAAACCCTCCAAAAAAAATCAATGAATCCAGGAGCTGGTTTTTTGAAAAGATCAACAAAATTGATAGACTACTAGCAAGACTAATAAGAAAAGAGAGAAGAATCAAATAGACACAATAACAAATAATAAAGGGGATATCACCACCGACCCCACAGAAATACAAACTACCATCAGAGAATACTCTAAACACCTCTATGCAAATAAACTAGAAAATCTAGAAGAAATGGATAATTTCCTGGACACTTACACTCTCCCAAGACTAAACCAGGAAGAAGTTGAATCCCTGAATAGACCAATAGCAGGCTCTGAAATTGAGGCAATAATTAATAGCCTACCAACCAAAAAAAGTCCAGGACCAGATGGATTCACAGCCGAATTCTACCAGAGGTACAAGGAGGAGCTGGTACCATTCCTTCTGAAACTATTCCAATGAATAGAAAAAGAGGGAATCCTCCCTAACTCATTTTATGAGGCCAACATCATCCTGATACCAAAGCCTGATAGAGATACAACAAAAAAAGAGAATTTTAGACCAATATCCCTGATGAACATCTATGCAAAAATTCTCAATAAAATACTGGCAAACTGGATCCAACAGTACATCAAAAAGCTTATCCACCATGATCAAGTGGGCTTCATCCCTGGGATGCAAGGCTGGTTCAACATAAGCAAATCAATAAATGTAATCCAGCATATAAACAGAACCAAAGACAAAACCACATGATTATCTCAGTAGATGCAGAAAAGGCCTTTGACAAAATTCAACAGCCCTTCATGCTAAAAACTCTCAATACATTTGGTATTGATGGAATGTATCTCAAAATAATAAGAGCTATTTATGACAAACCCACAGCCAATATCATACTGAATAGCCAAGAACTGGAAGCATTCCCTTTGAAAACTGGCACAAGACAGGGATGCCCTCTCTCACCACTCCTATTCAACATAGTGTTGGAAGTTCTGGCTAGGGCAATCAGGCAAGAGAAAGAAAGAGTATTCAGTTAGGAAAAGAAGAAGTCAAATTGTCCCTGTTTGCAGATGACATGATTGTATATTTAGAAAACCCCATTGTCTCAGCCCAAAATCTCCTTAAGCTGATAAGCAACTTCAGCAAAGTCTCAGGATACAAAATCAATGTGCAAAAATCACAAGCATTCTTATACACCAGTAACAGACAAACAGAGAGCCAAATCATGAATGAACTTGCATTCACAATAGCTTCAAAGAGAATAAAATACCTAGGAATCCAACTTACAAGGGATGTGAAGGACCTCTTCAAGGAGAACAACAAACCACTGCTGAGTGAAATAAAAGAGGACACAAACAAATGGAAGACTATACCATGCTCATGGATAGGAAGAATCAATATTGTGAAAATGGCCATACTGCCCAAGGTAATTTATAGATTCAATGCCATCCCCATTAAGCTACCAATGACTTTCTTCACGGAATTGGAAAAAACTGCTTTAAAGTTCATATGGAACCAAAAAGACCTCGCATTGCCAAGACAATCCTAAGCCAAAAGAACAAAACTGGAGGCATCACATTACCTGACTTCAAACTATACTACAAGGCTACAGTAACCAAAACAGCATGGTACTGGTACCAAAACAGAGATATAGACCAATGGAACAGAACAGAGTCCTCACAAATAATACCACACATCTACAGCCATCTGATCTTTGACAAACCTGACAAAAACAAGAAATGGGGAAAGAATTCCCTATTTAATAAATGGTGCTGGGAAAATTGGCTAGCCATAAGTAGAAAGCTGAAACTAGATCCTTTCCTTACTCCTTATACGAAAATTAATTCAAGATGGATTAGAGACTTAAATGTTAGACCTGAAACCATAAAAACCCTAGAAGAAAACCCAGGTAATACCATTCAGGACATAGGCATGGGGAAGGACTTCATGTCTAAAACACCAAAAGCAAAGGCAACAAAAGCCAAAATTGACAAATGGGATCTAATTAAAGAGCAAAAGAAACTACCATCAGAGTGAACAGGCAACCTACAGATTGGGAGAAAATTTTTGCAATCTACTCATCTGACAAAGGGCTAATACCCAGAACCTATAAAGAACTCAACCAAATTTACAAGAAAAAAGCAACCCCATCAAAAAGTGGGCAAAGGATATGAACAGACACTTCTCAAAAGAAGGCATTCATACCACCAACAGACACATGAAAAAATGCTCATCATCACTGGCCATCAGAGAAATGCAAATCAAAACCACAATGAGATACCATTTCACACCAGTTAGAAAGGTAATCCTTAAAAAATCAGGAAACAACAGGTGCTGGAGAGGATGTGGAGAAATAGGAACACTTTTACCCTGTTTGTGGGACTGTAAACTAGTTCAACCATTGTGGAAGACAGTGTGGCGATTCCTCCAGGATCTAGAACTAGAAATACCATTTGACCCAGCCATCCCATTACTGGGGATATACCCAAAGGATTATAAATCATGCTGCTATAAAGACACATACACATGTATGTTTATTGCAGCACTATTCACAATAGCAAAGACTTGGAATCAACCCAAATGTCCATCAGTGACAGACTGGATTAAGAAAATGTGGCACATATACACCATGGAATACTATGCAGCCATAAAAAGGATGAGTTCATGTCCTTTGCAGGGATATGGATGCAGATGGAAACCATCATTCTCAGCAAACTATCGCAAGAACAGAAAACAAAATACTGCATGTTCTCACTCTTAGGTGGGAATTGAACAATGAGATCACTTGGACAAAGGAAGGGGAACATCACACACCGGGTCCTATTGTGGGGAGGGGGGAGGGGGGAGGGATAGCATTAGGAGATATACCTAATTTAAATGAGGATTTAATGGGTGCAGCACACCAACATGGCACATGTATACATATGTAACCTGCACGTTGTGCACATGTACACTAGAACTTAAAGTATTAAAAAAAAAAATCAATATCTGAACACTAGGTGTGCTCATTATTACTGAGATGTAACTGATTCCAGGCTATCTCAGAAGGCAGCATTAGGAAATATATATTTGTATAAATATATATGCACATATTTGTATTTATTTGGCATCTACCTCTATATATTAAAGACAATTCATTCTGCTATCTTCAATTCCAATCACACATGACAGAGTTCATCTATCCTTCATGCTTTCCATATTTATACCTCCTTTCTCCAATAGCAAGAAGTCTGATTTCCATTTTCTTTAATATGTTTATTTACTTGTTTAATTTCTCTGAACGTAGCTGATCTTCTGGCCACTGGACCAGCCTACTCGGACATTCCTCACTGCAGGACTCAACCTCCACTCTCCTCACAATCCCTCTTCAACAAAGGAATGCTATATAGAAATCTTAAAACTTAGTTGTAATTTAGATTGTCTTAGTAGCTATTTCTGGTTTGGTCATTTATAATTTTTTCCAAATCTTTTGGGGCTTAATTTATGCTTCCCCTTTTTACCACTTTTTGGTAATGAGTTCCGTGAATCTAATCTTTACTTTGGGAACAGTACTTCCTATTTTTTCCTAAATTTAAGTTCCTTAAGTTTTAAAAGGTGATTTTGAGTTCTTACATTTCAGCACTTGATGAACACATTTCCAGTAGTTTAATTCCAGCCCTCAAACCATAGGACTCAGCAGGATTTGCTCACCTCTTATCCAAATGGTTCATGGTTTTATATGTTTTGGTCATGGCTTGAGTTTCTTGTGTTCCTTCATGAGTAGTCAAATTGCATGTATTGTACCTGCCTTTTACCACCTTCCCTTGCTTCTTTCCAAAAAATGTCCTCATTTCATGATATGCTTTTTAATATCTGATTATTGAATTTTATACAATGTTCCAGCAGTTTTACACTGGGCACAACTAATTTTTCTGATTTGTTTGAATATTCTTGATTCTTCTTGGGCCACTGATGACTGTTTCTCTTTGAGGGAAGGCTGAAATGAAGGGAGGCTGGAATGTTCTTGATTGAGCTGGAACTCAATTAGGAGGGACAGTTTTTCAAAGTGGCTGGTATGAGGTAACCCAGATGAAAAACAGAATTATTGTCTTAGAAACAAGACTGGCCAGTGGTGGCTCATACCTGTAATCCCAGCACTTTGGGAGGCCAAGGTGGGCAGATCACCTGAGGTAAAGAGTTCGAGACCATCCTGACCAACATGGCAAAACCTCGTCTATACTAAAAATACAAAAAATTAGTTGGGCGTGGTGGCAGGCACATGTCGTCCCAGCTACTTGGGAGGCTGAGGCAGGAGAATTGCTGAAACCTGGGAGGCGGAGGTTGCAGTGAGCCAAGATCACGTCACTGTACTCCAGCCTGGGTGACAGAGCAAGACTCTGTCTTAAAAACAACAACAACAAAATAAAAACAAAACAAGACCATTTAGGAAGCAGGGTGAGACAAGCCTCTGACCAATAGCCACAAATAGGGTTGGGGAGGGGGTAACATTGTTGAGGCCTTTTGGTTTAAACACAAGGGCTAAGGCAGATGGTAGCAGAACATAGAACCAGTATTCTCTGAGAATAAACTACAGTAAATGTGAGAACCTTTTCCTGGATCAAAGTTTATTCTCCAGAACCTTTCATTCTGTATGTGTATTTTCAATAATTTTCCAGTTGTTTACCAAAATAGATTTACCATTCTTTTGGTCACTTACAGAGACTTGTACCACCACCTTTTGACTTATGTTTTCTATCTCACTGGGCTGCTTCTTTACCTGAAGGCTGTGGCAACAGCAGGTGCAGAGTCAATTCTGATCTACGAAAGGGTTTATCAGCAGCTATGATGCCAACCTTTGGTAGGGTTTAGAATCAAATTGTTCTTTGGGACTTGGGAACTGGTGGTTTAGTTCCCAAGTCCCAAAGAACAATTGTGAAATAGTGTATAGTAGGAGGTACCTAGGCTTTGGATTTAGATTCAGCCTCGGGTTTCTGCTGTGTTACTTACTAGCTGTCTTTGTAAGTTTCTTACATTAGTTAGAACTCAGTTGCTTACCTGTGAAGTGGAGATACTATCTACTTTGCAGGATTAATTTTCAGAAACTGTATATAAAGTGGCCCATAGGTGCTCAGAAAATGGTAGCTATCTTTCTAATTATGACTGCTACTGGACTCCCTTATTACTTCTTGAGTTGCTCAATTGTTAAACATCCCTAGGATATTCCAAGAGTGACCACTATATACTTGTTAACTCTGAGCAAAGCAATTTCTTTTTCCATTCCATGGGCCTTGATCTTGGCCTAGAGGTTTTACACTCTGTATCTATTTATTCCCTTGCTCCCATGTGGCTTTCTGAATGGTGGAGGCTGGGAAGCCCATTAGGTTTCTGGATGAGAATCCATTTCCACCAATCAGATACACTTGTGTTAAATTTGGAAAACTGGTTATTTTCTATTGCCAAGCAAGGTAGAGGAGATGTTGGCTTTTTCTGCAGCAGTGCTCTGGTATCTGTGAGGGTCTTGGCTTTTTCTGCAGCAG
>NC_045440.1:96127581-96233485 GCF_002776525.5 Piliocolobus tephrosceles
CAGCAGTGCTCTGGTATCTGTGAGGGTCTTGGCTTTTTCTGCAGCAGCGCTCTGGTATCTGTGAGGGTCTTGGCTTTTTCTGCAGCAGCGCTCTGGTATCTGTGAGGGTCGTGGGAAGGTTGTAGGGACAGTTGCAGTAGTTTGGTACTGATTGCTTTGTCTGCAGCAGCATCCATTGCCCACTCCCTAGCTTTGTGAGGTCAAGAAGTTGTGATGGTGATAGTGTAGTTGATAGATGCTTCTTGATTCCACACCTCCTCCTTTATGGCAGAGGGAGCAGCTCCTTTGGTAGGCCAGTTTGGCAGTGTTCCTGGAGTTATTTCTGAATTCTCATCCTAGAGCCCAAACTTCCAGCTTTCCAATGATATTCCAGACAGGATTTCCCAATGTTGAATTCTTTTTTTTCCCCCTGAAAATTGCTAGAGTGGTTTTGTTTCCTTCAGGTGAACACTGCCAGATATGATTCCTGTGCTCCAAGTTTGTTGAGGTTCTCTTGGTCATGTGGTCAGGCTTGTGATTGCAGACCCTGGTACCTGCCTTCCTTTTTAGAGGCTTGCTTTCTGGGATGAAAGTCTTGACTCAAGCCTGCCCTATGGCCATAAGTAGGTATTCTGATTGGCATTTGCTTGCCTGGCTGACTCCCAGGTTTTCTCTCTGAGCACCCCTGCGGGGCTCTACCTGTCTGGATGGACTGCCCAGTGCAAGCTGTTGCTTGAGGCATCCTGAACTTGCTGTAGTCTTTAAATCCTATGCTTGGATTGAATAAGACTACCTCTTCCAATGTCCACTCAGTTCTTCCGGCCTCCAACTCAGTCTTGAGCTGGGTACACTCCCATGGTCCATTCTCTGTGACCATGAATGATCCATAGCAGCATATACGTCCACATCCGATCACAGATCTTTCATTAGATCAGATCTCTAATGTTCTTCCTTTAACCAGAAGAATTTAAGGTTAGCCAGCAATTTGACATCTCTAGGTACTTATTTTTTAAGATCACATACAAAAATAGTTACTCTTACAGATTACCTGTAAAAATAGCAAAAGCTTTGTTTAGGTGTTTCCAATTAGAGAGGGTTAAATCTGCCCCTGGGCTGGTTCTTCATCGTGAAGAAGTTGAAGGAAGGCATAGTATTTTTCTGTTGGAGTCACTGTGTATTTTTATTTGTATCATGATTGATAAAAGGGGAAAAAAGATGAGTTATTCCCATCTTCAAGATGTGAATAGTTTTTATATTGGTTGAATTAATTACAACAGTATCATTTAAATTAGAGTTAGGTTAAATAGTGCTATACTAATTTTCTTATAATGAGTAAATATATATTTTAATATTTTAAAATTAATTTTCTGTGGAGACAGTCTTTCTATGTTGTCCAGACTGGTTTTGAACTCCTGGCTTCAAGTGATCCTCCCACTTTGGCTTCTCAAAGCACTGGGATTACAGGCATGAGCCACCACACCTGGCCATATTTTCTTATAAGTAATTATTTACTGTAATCTCAATGTTAAAGGTTATATAAAACCATTATAATTAACTAGAATTAATTTCTTATATTTCATTTTACAATGACAAGATATAAAACAAATATAAATCTGAAATAAGACCTTCACCCTGATCCTGGTAAAAATTTATTATCTGGGAGACTGAATATCTAAATGGAAAATGACCAGACTGTACATAAAAATAGAATTCTAACCTACAACCTGGATAGGAAACCAAGCCTTTATTTACAAAAGCAGCCCAGGAAACCAACCTGTTATAAGTCAGCTTATAGGAAGTCAGGTTGCTATCTCTAGTAACGACCCAGGACATCAAACCATAACCCCTGTAACAATTGGCCCCAAATGACAAGGACTTAATTAGTAACTTCCTAATTTTTGCCTCTACTTCCAACATTAAACCAGTAAGAAAAAGGCAACTGCACTCCCCTAGACATGTAATGCCCCACTTCTAGTTAGCAAGTCTACAGCTTCCCTGTCAACAGCCTCTAATTAGGGCTTACCTGATGACTTACCCTTTTTCTACTGTAAAGTTTTCCCACTCCCCCACCTGCCTTTGAGTCCTTGCAAACTGGGAACTGACTCTTATTAAAGCAAGCTCTAAATAAATAGCTTTCCTCTATTCTCATTTGGTTGGTCTTCATTTATTTCCATGTATCTGTAATGTCTTCAGGGAATCTTTTCATTTAAAGATCATCATATTTTTCTAGTTGCCTATAATGCACTGGTATTTTCAAAGTCCTGAGTAAGAAGTTTAAAGTTTTTCAATCTCTCAGCTTTCCTGTTATTAAAAATCTATGTCTTCTGATTTGAGCTATTAATTAGGGCTGAATTTGAAAATTTGGTTTATAATTTAAAATTTACCATTTTCTATCATAATAAAATAGTTTTCTCCAATTTCAAGTTGCATTATAATTAAAATTTTAACAATCTGACATAAAATTGAACTCATTTTTTTCTACTCAATTCTATCTTTATGGAAGTATTTAAAAATTTAACTATTTACATTATAGGTTAAATTAAAAAATTTAATATATTTACATTACATTATTTACCTATTTATACATATTTAAGGTGTACAACATGATGTTTTGATATACATAAACAGTCAAATGATAACTACAGTCAAGCAAATGAACATATCCATCATCTCACATGGTTATCTTATTTGTGTACGTGTGTTGGCGGGGTAAAAGTACCCCATGACTTTCTCAGCAAATTTCCAGTATACAATACAATATTATTAACTATAGTTAGTACTCAGGCTGTTCTAGATTTATTCATCCTATATAACTGCAACTTTGTACCCTTTGACTTCCATCTCTCCAACTCCCCAGCTGCCGATAACCACCATTCTTTGTTTCTATGCATTCAAGTTTTTAAAAATTTCCCCCTGTAAGTGAGATTATGTAGTATTTTTCTTTTTCTTTCTGTGAGTGGCTTATTTCACTTAGCATAATGTCCTTCAGGTTCATCCAAGCTGTGGCAAATAGCAGAATCTCCTTTCTTAAGGCTGAATAATGTTCCATTGTGTGTGTGTGTGTGTGTGTGTGTGTGTGTGTCTGTCTGTCTGTATCTGTGTGTATATCTATATCACAATTTTCTTATTTATCTGTGGACAGATACTTAGGCTGTTTCCATATCTTGGCTGTTATGAATAATGCTGCAATGAACATGGGAGTGCAGATATTTTGATCAGGTGGTGATTTTATTTCATTTGAGTATATACCAGAAGAGGGATTGCTGGGTCAGGTGGTGTTTTTAGTAACCTCCATATTGTTTTTTGTAATGGCTACACCAATCTGCATTCCCACCAACAGTGTACAAGGGACTGAATCAATTTGAATGTTAACTAGAAACATTTATGAATTTATTTTTGTGTGTGTGTTTATGTTTCCCTTTGAGAAATCCGAATAATTAAGCAAGCGTCCAGAAACTGTAGTGCATCATTTTCCTTTAAGTATTTCATAACCTTCCTTTGATATGCCAACATGTCCTCATTATCATTATCATCTCATTATACCTTTATTATGTTTTATTCTCTTTCCTCCCACATTACCAAAGTTTCTCAAAGTATGGTCCTCAGCTAGTTTGTATTACCCAAGAAACTTTTAAAAATGCAGATTCAGATTTACTGAAGTAGACTTTTGGAGTGGGGTCCAGGAATTTTCACTTACAAAATGCTCCTCAGATGATTTCTAAATCAATCATCTATCTAATCCTATTCATCCTGTCTGTTTTTCTGTCTCTAGACTCAAATTTAGGAACCACAGGTCTACTATATTCCAGGAACCTGACAGGCTATATATATATATATATTTTTTTTTTTTTTTTTTTGAGACGGAGTCTTGCTCTGTCGCCCAGGCTGGAGTGCAGTGGCGTGATCTCGGCTCACTGCAAGCTCCGCCTCCCGGGTTCACGGCATTCTCCTGCCTCAGCCTCCTGAGCAGCTGGTACTACAGGCTCCCGCCACCACGCCCGGCTAATTTTTTGTATTTTTAGTAGAGACAGGGTTTCACCGTGTTCGCCAGGATGGTCTCAATCTGGATGGTCTCAATCTCCTGACCTTGTGATCCGCCCGCCTCGGCCTGCCAAAGTGCTGGGATTACAGGTGTGAGCCACTGCGCCTGGCCCGTGTTATATTTTTAATCATTGAGAAGGTCATAACTATAAAATTGCAATTATAATTTAAGGGGATGGTGGCTCAAAGACAGTAAGTGGCTTGTCCAAGGTCATACAACTAGCAAATTGTAGACCTGAGAGTAGAAGCCAGATTGTCAATAGAGAAATAATCTTATTTGGTAAAGAAAAAAATCTTGAAGTTTTCTATAGCAACTGATCTCAGTGCTTTATGAAATCAGTTATTCAACTCAGCTGCAAGAGTCTCTCTGGTGTGGATGTAGGCTAAATTGTGAGATACGTATTTGGTAAGGTAACTTAGCCATCATCCCATTTATGAGATAAGCAATATCTCACTAGGAGCCTTGAGAAAAGGAATAAGGGATGAATTAGTTACACCTGGAGGAGCTCTAGATGATCAGTTTAGAGCAGCAAGAAGTATAGGTTCAGCAGAGTCCCATCAGTGAAATTGGTACTAAAACTATGGGAGAACTAAGTTTATTTTCTCTTGCTAAAACATCTCTAGGTGAAAGTCTTTAAAAGGCTTATAAACACTTAAAAGGCCCTTGGACAGCAAATGACTGTTAACAACAAATCAGAAACATATGGATTAAATTTCTCATAAAATAATTTTAGGTTTAAAATTATGTGAAAAAGCTCAGGACAAAATATCTTTTAGGTTTATTCGAACCAAACCCTAAGTTCTTGGGGAAAGTTGGAAATACTTTAACAATATCAGGATGACACTGAGCACTTATGTAGCATCTTCAGATAACACAGAAATGCTGAGTCCCATTCTCCTGCAGTGGGGTGGGGCCTGGACTCATGTGGAAATGCAAAAAGCAGCTCTGACAGATTCCCCTGATGTTGGGTGGTGGGATGGGGTGGCAGAAGGAGTATGGAGGATGAGGATATGGTTTTCCACTCTTCCCAGAGATAGCTGGCTAGTGGCATTTTTTCTTCGTAGGCACTGTCCCATTCCCACCCTTGGAAAGTCTTCTAGGAGCAACCTAGGTGTGATGGAGAGAGATCTGGCTGGGTGGTCAGAAGACCTGCATTTTTTTTTTTTTTTTTGAGACGGAGTCTCACTCTGTCACCCAGGCTGGCGTGTAGTGGCACAATCTCAGCTCACTGCAAGCTCCGCCAGCCGGGTTCACGCCATTCTTCTGCCTCAGCCTCCCCAGTAGCTGGGACTACAGGCGCCCGCCACCGTGCCCAGCTAATTTTTTTGTATTTTTAGTAGAGACGGGGTTTCACCGTGGCCTTGATATCCTGACCTCATGATCCATCCGCCTCGGCCTCCCAAAATGCTGGGATTACAGGCGTGAGCCACCGCACCTGGCCAAAGACCTGCATTTTAATCTTAGCTCTGTCACTTCCCAGCTGGCTGATGTTGGTCAAGTCACCTCCACCCCAGGACAGAGTAATTGTCTTTCATGATCCACAAAGCTTCCTAAGCGTCAGTTTTCCACCCATTAGATGAGAATGGCATACAACTTGGAGTAGTGTTGGGAAGATTTAGGTGAGATGATGATGTAATCCACTTAGCATAGTGCCAGGTACGTTTTAAGTGCTCAGTAAATAATTAATATTGTTATTCTTTGGCATGATCATAAGGTTCTGAGATTTCTAAGTAAAAAGGAGCTAGTTGCCACCCAGAATGTGCCAGGAGGGAGGAATAAAGGAGGGGTTGGGGGAAGGAAGGGTTTTCCTTGCATCTAGGTAGGAAGTAGATTTCAGAATTGAATTTGAAACTAAGGATGTCAAATTTTCTTTGGATAAAAACAGCTTTTTGGTTCTTTATTTTAAAAAATAAGTGCCAATCATTGATGCATAGATGATTATTCTTCTAAATTTTTGTTTGGAAATAGTCTGGCATATATATATATATATATATATATACACACACATACATATATACATATATATACACATATATATATATACACACACACACACACATACATACACACATATATGTATAATATTTTTGTACAAATTATTGTCCCAAAGAGTTTTAGAGATACAAGTGTAAAAAAAAAATTCGAAATGGATAATTGAGTCTTGTGAAAAACATCGATCTGCTTTCATCAGTTTCCTTCATTCTTTCTGATATAGGCTTCCACACTTGCCACCTACCTGCCTAGAGAGCATGGCCATCTGTAAGGGCAACTCAAGGCTCTGTAAATTTATCTTGATCTTCAGAAGTGGCCCACTTTCCCATTTCTCTCAACTCTCCTCTCTCCTGCAACCCAACCTCTCAGTGTACTCACAACTTAGGGAGACTGCATACCGGACTAAATTTGTCCATTTGTGGAGGGGTCCACCCACAAAGATGTTTTCTTGACCTAAAAATGTTCTGGTTACTGTTGTCTACATAGTGCAAAAGAAGAACTTTAAGATGTATGGATCCAACCATCATATAGTTGAGTATATTCTCTGAGAATTCTATAAGTTTTAATTAGATATTTGAAAAATATGTAAGCACCTAAGTATGTGTTCTGTTAATTTGTGTCCTTAGCTCCTTTAGATTCATTTTTGTGTTCAAGTTTATATGACCTTGAGCACCAAGTATAAAATAAAACACATCTGTCATGCCTGAGAAATGAAGTGTGAATCTCTTCTGTTATTGGTTGCATAACCATTTGTTCATTTGACTGTATACATATTTTATTATAGATTTTAAATGAAAGAGGGCTAAAATGCAATAATTTAATGTTACCATGAGAATTCAATTTATTTTTATTATTTCCAAATTTATAGTTAACTGTAGTTTTACTTGTATTTTACAGTGTTACACATTTTGGGGGTATATCTACGATGGAAAAAGCCATCTACTGCTGAGAACTTCTTGTTAAAACTAGCTTGCATAAGCTCGGGGCAATGCGTTACATAATAAGACAATTTACAGTCATCATGATAACAGAGGCTGTTTGCTGGAAAGAAAAGATAGCAATATCTGTAAAACTGCACCTGCAAGGAGGCTATAATTTCTGTGCGGCTGTCATAAACAATGTGAATCATGGATTATTACCATTTTTAAGGGCTCCATGCATTTCCCATTATTTATTATAGCTCCTATAGGACTTACCCCGGTATACTCACATGGATTGAGATAGATATATATTCAGACACACAGATGTGTATATAGTTATACACATATATGCACACACATTATGCTTGTAGTTTATGGCAAACAAAATAAATAAGCTCAATGGCTAAAACCTTGCAAAACACCCAAACTTAGACAAAAGGAGGTTTTAAATCTGCCTGTTAACTCAGGACTAAATCCCTGGAAGGACTCTCAAAGCTGCTGCTCAGGTTTTCAAGAAGAAACCTCAATCTTGTCAATGAACCGAAGCCAAAGGTCAGAGTTCCCTTCGGTGTACACGCAGTCAGTGGGCGCCATTTGTCATTTTGCTCTGGGTTCTGCTGAGCCGCATCTAGCCCCAAATGCCCATAGATGTGACTCATTCCAGCAAAACCAAGTGGGGCTCTTTCTTTGCACTTTCCTGTTGTCATCACAAGCTGTTTATAAGCCCCATTCTCTTGGTGCCATATGATTCCCTGCTGCAAATGAATCACTTCTGTGTAATACCTACAGTTTAATTGAGTATATGTTTGATTTCTGTCTCCTGTCTCTTTCTTGATAACAACCTTGACCATTCTCAGACATTCCTAGTCTCAACACTCTCTGTTGGTTATCTATTGCCACAGTAATGCTGCATAACAAACAACTGTGCAACCTCAGTGCCATAGCAAGCATTCGTTGCTCATTCTCAAGTTGGCCAGGGTTTGGCTAGAGGGCTCTGCTGATTTTGACTGGGCTTTCTCACCTGTTTGGGGGCAGCTGGCTGTCCAGTGACCTAAGATGACCTTAGCTGGGGCAACTTGGCTTGTGCTAGATGTCTTGTATCTTTTAGCAGGTGAGCCTAGGCATGTTCTCATTGTGTTGTTAGAGGTGCAAGCAGGAGGGTGAGGTGCGAGCAGGAGGGCAAACTTCGTTGTGAAGCACCTTTCAAATCTTTTTGCATCACATTTCTGACATCTCATTGGCCAAAGCAAATATTGTGGATGAGCCCAGAGTGAGAGTGGAGGGCATTGCCAAAATACGTGGCAAAGGGCATGGGTATGGGAAGGGGTAAAGAATCGGGGCCATGATTTTGGTGTATAGGAATAGAAAGGTATAATACACCTTTCTTCCTATAGAACTGTCCTTCAGAAAAGGATCTAAGCAACATTTCCACTGAGCTGCATTGATGGCTTTATGCAAAACCTAATATATTGCCACTACCATATCCATCTACTTTTATACATATGACAATAAGAAATGGAGTTCCACGGTGGGACTGAAGATGATGACATATTCTTTGTCATTCCTTCCACCATGCGGTGGCATCTAGTTCTCCATCCCATCACATCTGGGTTGGGTCAGCGGCTCTTTGATCAATGGGGCACAGTGGAAATAACACTTTGCCCACTCTAGGCGCTACGTTTCATAGAACTGGCAGCTTCTATGTTCTCCTTTTTGGAATTTGTGCTCTTGAGATGCATCCTCTCAGAACACAATTGCCATGGAGAAGCCCAAGCTATGTGGAGAGGCCACATGTGGGCTCCCTGGTTGAAAGCAACCTCAACTACCAACCATGTGACATTAATGCTTCGGTTCAATTGGGCCTTCAGATGACTGCAGTCTTAGCTAGCATCACATGGAAGAGAAGACCTGTCTAGCTCAGCCCAGAATTATGAGAGATGGTAAAATAATTATTTAAGCCACTAATATGTGGGACAGTTTGCTGTGCAGCCATAGATAATCAAAACAAGCTCCAAGAGGAACATTCTAGACAGTAGGCCAGGGTGAAGGTGGTATTTTTGATCTTTGGGTTTTTCTAGAGCCTTTGAAAAAGGCAGTGACCTATTTTACTTAAACTTAGCGTGAAATTCTTAAATAGTTCACTGAAAAGGTAAATGCAATTTATAAAGGGTGCTGATGGGGAAGTAGAGAATCACAGAAACTATGCAAAGGTCTTAACTGTTGCAGGTTTTGCCTTATTAGGCACCTCAGGCTTTATTATCTATTCCTGACTCCAGACAGTACTGCAGGGAGCTTTTCAGAGAGCAGAGGGGGCAGCTTCTCTCATCACTTCCTGAGGCTTCTATGTGCCCTTTGTGCACATGCATGTGTGTTGTTATTTTTAAAAATGTGCTTTTTCTGCTGATTTCATTCTTTGGTGACACTCAGCATGGTTCAGGGTCCTGTGTGCCATACCTCCATTGTTGAATATTAATCTGTGTCCCTAATATTAGGTTTAATTTTGAAAGAGATGTGCTGTTGTGGCTGACAAATCACATTGTGTCTGGCATAGGAATTGTCACCTACCAGGAATTCTCCAGAATTTTGCTCTTCTCCTTGTTTCAGATGGTCGGATGGTTGGATGCAGATGGTACAGCAGACTGTATCATCATTTAGCTCAGATGTTTCTCCCAGCTAGCTGCAAAATTCCTACATTGTCACTCTTAAACAGGGCCTTAAGGGCCACAGACTAAAGACAAATAGCAAGCCTGGTACAGTGAAGATAGTTCTGGGCCCAAACTTAGGAGACCTGCTACCAACTAACTGTGTGATGTCTGTGAGTTTCTTTAGCTTCTCTGGATCTCAGTTTCCTCATCTGTAGAGCAGGGGCAGGATAGAGATGACAGTCCTATAAGGCCCCTTCCAACTGTACAATTCTTGGATTTCACAGAGCACCTGGAGGCATGAACAGTGGCTTTTGGAAACTCCTTTGAGGGTTCTTTCCATGATGTAGGCAGTGAGGGGTGTCATAAGGAACATGTCCCCTAGGAAAATGAGCATGCTTCAGATCCTTACCTCCTGCTCTCCCTGCTTACTTTCCATGTTTAGTTTGAAAATGAGATCTATGGTCTTACAGTACTGCTGTGATTCACTGCCAATATTTGCTGAAGTGAACCAAAGGGACGGGTTAGGTTGGAGTACAGTAAAGAAGGCCAAATGACAGAAATAGTCACTTAAACCAATGAATTGAAAATCCAGTTCTGTTCTTCATGATGATGAGGGGTCTTCCAAGATGGCTGAGACACCCCCTCCCCTTTTCCTACACTTCTTTGTTTCCTGAGCTGTTGGAAGCAGCCCAAACACCTAGGGTAGCTCTGGCGTTGTTAGTACATCCTGGTCTGGACCCATTCCCTCAGGAGGGGGTGGGGAGCCTAGACCCTGGGGTGCAAGCTGAGGGGAACATACCAGATGGCCGGATGAATATCACACTGGTACTTGGTCCTGTGGCAGAGCTCTGGGTGATGAATGGTACACTCAAATGAAGAGCATTACATTAAAAATTTGGAAAGGTATATTCACGTAGCGATGGCAAAGCCAGTGACTGTGTGGATGCATCCAATCACTTTTTAAGTGCTATGGGGTCAGCAAAGCATAAAACTTCTTTTGCCCAGAACTTTTTTCCCCCTAATTTTTAATGGAAATTTAATCGTATGTTGCAGATTTATTTACACTTAGCTCATCAAAATGTTGTTTTGCAAGAGGGATTCAAGGTCCAAGAAGCCTTTTTGAGTTTTTTATAAGCTTTTTAAGGACTTTTCTTTTTTCTTATAAACAGGAAACCATGTATCACTGAGAGCAAACAAACTTGAACCCTAAGAGGTTCAAGTTTGATCTGAATCTCAGAAGTCTGAACACCAGGACTCCTCTGTGGTGAAATGGATTTCTCCATGTTTTTTCCTTAGAAATTTATAGGGAAACAGCTGAGGGTTTCAGCAGAATACTATCTATTTTTCTAAAATCAGTGAATATCCTGAAATGTACTATACAAAGTAGAAATGTTACCACTCTTTTCTTTTTGTTTTTTTTTTTTACTTGCTTTTGACACATTTTTTTCAGTGTTTTTCTCTGTGAAAGTTGGGTTAAGTGCAAAACCACATCAGAAGCAGAAATTTTTATTTCATGTCAGGTTTCTTAGTAATATTAAAGTTATACCAAATAAATAAATAAGAAAGGTTATGTGAAAAAAGGTGCCATTTACAAGAAAAACTGGTCTAACTTGTCCCAGTTATTTTGTCTGTACTAGCTGTGTCTGTAGTGTTGAAGTGGAGAGGTGATTGGTTCATTTGTAGATGTCTGTAATGGTCCCCCTGCAACCCACAGGAATTGTGAAGCAATTCTCCCAAAACACCTAATCTAAAGGAAATCATTGTTTTTATAGTCTGAATCAGTATTTATATACTTCATATACTTACACCTTTAAGATTATATGCTTTACTTATATATTCTATTTACTTTATACTTATTTACTTATGTAAGTATATGTACTTACATGCTTTTATGCTTGAAATATTTTACTTATATATTCTTTGTTTACTTTATACTTATTTTACTTTATACTTACGTACTTTATATATTCCTATAGAGTCTGGATTAGTATTTAAGTTAGAATTCATTTTTACTTTGTATAGGCTGTGCTTATATGTACTTTGCCACTCTGTTGACATGTATTTGAATAGTTGAAATAAGCAAAATGAACTGATCATTCAACCAAGAACTCATCACTCAGTGCTTGGTCTTTGCAGTGGCTGGAGAAGTAAGAATTGATTTAAAGGCGGTCAGTTCATGGTTGGCAGAGAGACACCTTTATAGGTTGAGGCCCTGCCAGTAGGGCCAAATGCAGGATGAGAAGCTTCCCCATGTAAAGTTCACTGGAATGTGTGATATCAGCTGCTCTTCTGTGAGCCTGTCATTATCCATCCTGAAGTTTTTTTGTGTGTTTTGGTAGAAACAATGTGTGTTCTGTTCACCACCACCTGACTAAGCTTTATACAACTTCTATGAATCTACTATTGTAACTTTAAATATGGTTCAAAGTAAGATTTTTAAAAAATAGTCTTAATATGAAAGCAGTTAATCATTTGAATTTTACCAGCACTCACTACCTACATGTAAGTTGGAAGAGTCTGAAGTGTTTTCAACAGTATCTCACACACTAAAGAACTCTTATTTTTATCACTAATATTTAACGACAAATTAAAAATATATCCATATCTGGCAGAAATGTCTTTTGAAGAAACAAGTAGATTTTTAAAACATTATAAAATATATCAATGCCATAATCACAGCCAGTGAAATAACTGACTAGAAACTTCCCCAGGTTCACATCCTTTCTGGCTGTTCAGAGGAACTCTATCACATCTGCCTGGGAGAGCAATAAAGAGACTTGGTGGCAAAACACAACACAAGTAATTGCTCATCCTGTGCGAAATGCCTTCCATCCGCTCTGGGAAAACCTCCTTGTGGCAGGAAGAAGCCAGGTAGCATGGAATAAAAGGGTAAGTAACTTGTGCCAAGCGGGTACCCAAGAGCCAGCTGGCTACCAGGGACTCATGGGCAGAAACCCAGATTTAAATGGCAAAAGCCAAAGGAAAAATAATGATTGCACCAGCTTCAGAAATGAGCTCTTAATGGCCTCACAGAGAAGGCTGTGGGGGAATTCAGCACATGAATAAAAGATAAACAAACTTAAAAACAGGCTTTATAGGTCCGGTGTAGTGTACTAGTAGTTATGGGGTCTTTGCTGGTGCCCAAGGATGCGTCATTGAGGGTGGTTATGGCTTTTGGAACAGTGCAGAGCTGAACTGGGTAGTGCAGGTAAGTTGCTGGATTTAGGTAGGAGGTTGAGATCTTTTTATGATCTGTTTGCAAACTGGGTCAAATTGTGTCCTCTGTATACAGGTCACAGTCATCTTCATTCTGAATTCGATGGAATCAATCTGCATTGTCAATATTGCTGCTTAATAATTATTTGAAGTCTCTTACGTGGAATAATTCAAAGAACACATATCACATAGTTACAAACTCTACGTTAATGCTGGTATCCTCTAAAAGGGTGAGCTATTCATGCATATATATGTCAGGGTCACTTTTGAATGTTCATGTTATGTCATTTTTATTTTCTTCTATAGATTTAAAATAAAAATATTTTGATAGATAACATGAATTTCATGTGGGAAGACTGCTTTTAGACAGATTTGCAGGGAGTGAGAGTCTTTCTGGCAAATTGTCCCATTTGGAGTTTTGCTCAGATCATCTTTATTTAAATTTAGTTTGGGTATGATTATAGTAAAAGAAAAAAATCAGAATTATTTATTTTAAATCTGAGAAACAAAAATCCAACAGCTTCTCCTTCCCTCTCCCCATAATCCAAACAAAATTCACATACCCATCATGATTTTATCTTTAAAGGGCCTTTACTCAAAGGAGCCAAAGAACTTGGACTTCTCTACTCCTTTCCCTGGAATACATTTGGCTTTGTTCTTTGCAGCATAGGCAATTGCTGTTAAAGAGACTTTCAGTTTAACATGTAATTAATAGTTTGGCATTTCCCCAGGGCTTTCCTTGGGACCCTTTTTCTGTATCTGTTTTGTATTACAGAGTTCCCTTGCTAAATATTTCCAGATCATATAGATTTAGATAAGACAAGTTCCAGAACTTAGAGTATTTTTTATTTTGACATTTACAGTATTTATTAGTGAAATGAAAATAATACTTTGACAAGTCCCCAAATAATAAATGGCAATATTCTCAAACTCTGAGTAGTTTAGAATAACTTTCAGTGGCTAGTGACCACCTGATAGTCAACTGTTCTCTTTTCAGATATGTTAGCAAATTTGAAATACCTTGGGATAAGTTCTTTTGGAGTGCTTTCCCATGATGATAATTGTATTTCCCCCCAGTCCCTCTGGGTGGTCGGTGGGCCTGACATATCTTGTTCCTTTATCTGTGAGAATTAAAGAGTTAGGAGGGGATGAACTATAGCTCTGGGGCAAGTCACATTCTTTGTGCCTGGGCTTAGCACAGGGCATGCTGGGAGTCATGCTGTATTCAGAGGAAGCAGCTATTGCCCCCACACCATGTGTGTTAACCAGAGAGTGATGTGGGTCACTTTGAGTACCAGGAGACATGACCTAACTGGAACAAATACTTTCAACTCAATCTGGGAACTAATTATGGTTCACTTGGATGTTTTCCAGAGCAGTCTTCAGTGAGGTGAGTTGGGTGGCCTTTATTCATTGTCCCTCTCTACCTTCTCTACAGATCTTTGCTTTGCTTATGAAACTTACCTCGTTTTTGCCTCATAACTTAGTAACTTGAATATATGTCTCTATGCTCTGCTAGTTTCAAGTCTTGGAAGGGATTATATTTTTCTCATTGTATACTATCCACAGCTCTTACCATACTGCTTTGAATGAATATTTTTCAAGTTGTAGTGAGACTGTAAATCTCACAGCACTCTGTACTTCTTATAGTTAGGGTAAGGATAGCTGCCTGGAGCAAACTACCAAATTTCAGTCGTTGCGCTCAGGAAAGTTTATTTCTCATTCATGGAATTGTCCAGCAAGAGTGTGTCTGGTCAGAGGTAGCTTCCTCCATGGGGTCATTCTTATTTTCAGGCTCCTTTTATTTTGTGGTTCTGCTTCCTATAGGCCCCCTGCATCCAGCCAGAGATGGGAAGAAAGAATGGAAAAGGGACGTCTGTCTTAATCGCCTTGCCTGGAAGTGATGTGCATCACTTCCACTCATTATTATTACTAATTATTTTTTCTGAGACAGAGTCTTACTCTGTTACCCAGGCTGGAGTGCAGTGGTGCGATCTCAGCTCACTGCAACCTCCATCTGCGGGGTTGAAGCAATTCTCCTGCCTCAGCCTCCCGAGGAGCTGGGATTACAGGCACCTGTCACCATGCCTGGCTAATTTTTGTATTTTTAGTAGAGATGGGGTTTCACCATGTTGGCCAGGCTGGTCTTGAACTCCTGACCTCACAATTCTCCCACCTAGGCCTCCCAAAGTGCTGGGATTACAGGCGTGAGCCACCACACCTGGCCCACTTCCACTCATAGTGTATTGGTAAGAACTCGTCACATGGCTGCACCCAGGCTCAAGGATGTTGGGAGTAGCCCCTGGTGAGGCTGCTGCTTCCCAGCGGAGGAGGGGAAGCTCCAGAAGGATCAGCCAACATGTTTGGAGGGCCGTTATCTCCACCATCTTTTCCAGAAGGTAAACAGCTTGAAAAATGACAGAACCATACAACATTAGATCTGAAGTGACTTTAGAGTCATTATATCCCCATTTCTATTTTACAGCTGAAGAGACCTGGGCTTAAAGGAATAATGAGAATTTCCAGCCTATTTAGCTAGTTAATGGCAGAGGTGGGTCTAGAATCTGGGTCTGTTGACTGCCAGTTATTTCTGTGGCACTATGTCCAATCAAAGTGTTTGTGATTTTTGCACCACTCAGGTGTAGTTACCCATCAGGTGACTGAGAACAGCAAATGAAGAGGGTATTTGTGGAAAGTTCAGGGGAGTTGTGGCATCAAGTTTCCTTTTAGGATATTTTAGTTCATTTGTGCTTCTATAGCAAAATACCACAGACTGCATAATTTATAGACAATGGAAATTTATCTTCACATAGTTCTGGAGGCTGGGAAGTCCAAGATCAAGGTGCTGGCAGGTTTGGTGTCTGGTAAGGGCTGCTCTCTGCTTCCAAGGTGGTGCTTTATTGCTGCGTCCTCTGGGGGGAACAAACGCTGAGTCTTCATATGACAGGCTCTGCCCTCATAAATGAATCACCTCTTAGAGGCCCCACCTCTTAATACTATCAGATTGGCGATGAAGTTTCAACATATGAATTTTGGGAGGCATTCAGAATATAGTAGTATGTTTAATTCAGCTCCTACTTACCTCTATGACTTACCAAGGTCCTCTCTCTGTGTAGTAACCCACAATAGTAGTAAGTTGGCTGGGTTCAGAGGTGAGTGAGAAGTGAGAGCATGATTGGGGTCAGCGGTGTGGCCAGAATGACTGATGCTGCCTGTGGAGTCGTCCTGGCATTTACTCTCCAGGTAAGGTGTTGTGTGAGTTGAAAGAACACGTGTCTAAAACTTCCTGGTGGTCAGCATGAATATCCTCTTAGAGTTATTTTTTAAAAAGAGTATTTAGAAGGCTCTTGTTAAAATGTATTTGTAGAAATTAATGAGATAATATATGAGCATCCAACAATATGTTTATTGATCTATTTGCCAGCATGTTGATCAGCAAGCAGGGTTTTAAGTGAACAAGAGAGTGGACAGATAAGTTTTAAGAGGGAGTAAGAGACCAAAGAGGTTTGGAGGATGGGATATTTCAGGGAGGGAAGACCAGAGTGTGCCATGTGAGTGGTGGAGAGAGAATATTTGTCAACAGAAGGTTAGGATGAGGGCACTGGGTAACTTAGAGATAATACAGAAAGAGGGTGCTAGCTGGGAGGGTCAGGAACACCACAGAGACAAGTTTCTTCTTTCCCTTTCTTTTTGATCCCTTGCGGGGGCTGACCATCATCATCACATGGCAAAACATCTGGATCCCAGACCTGGCTCTGCCATTCAGCCCTTGAATAACACTGGAGCAGTGACTTTGCTTTTCTGGGCTTCAGTTTCTCCAACTGTAAAACACAAGTGGTGTATGAGACCACTAGTTTTCTGTGTTACTTGGGTCCTTGGGAGTCTTGTGGATGTGATTCACAGGTATCACTGCAGGCATGGGGGTGGGTAGCAAGCAGGCATTTTCTGCCCTGCTTCCTGCCTCACCCCGAAAATACAAATTAGCTCTGTGACGTCTGAATTTCTACAGAAAATTGTTTGAAGGCAAAAGTCTAAAGAAAATTTTAAAAAGCACTCAGCCTATACCATTTGTCAGGCTTTCTCTGGTTCTGACATTTTGGGAATCTGGTCAGTACCCAAAGCCTTCCAACCTCTAAAGAAACAGGGCTAGGATTTAAAGTCGGCTGTGATTCTACAATTCATACTCTTTTTCAGTCTAGGTGTCTTACCTGGGAATCGCCTCATTTGGCTGTTGGTTCTTTTGCAGGTGTGCTCTGCCTTGTCAGGGTGACTTAGGTGCTCATCTGGGCTATGAAACCCTCACTAAGAGCAGTGTTCAGCACAAGGCAGTCTGATGCCTGGTGAATGATCCATCACTTACAAGCTCATCAAAGTTGCACCACTTCTGAGAGGCAGGAAGCCCCAGTAAGGTACCTGAGACAGTTCACAGAACACCACCCTGATTATTTTATGGTAAAGCGTGGTAAGATTCTGGTTTTCAGCAATGAGAAGCTACTCACACACACACCCTTAAGTCTAAAACACAGCCATATATTGAGAGGTATCTGGATTTTTTTTTGAAGACTTTCAACCTCCTGCAGCTTTTTGCTTCTAGATTAATGTTTTTAATGGCTTTATCACTCTTAGTCCTATTAGTAAATTCCATTCAACCTGCAAATTAATTGTTCAGGAGCAAAATCAAGTTGAAGATGGACTTTTAATCTGCCCTGCCTCAGCCCACTTCCATGTTTGTATAAGTTTGAAAGCTTAGCCTATCTCCCTTATTCTGGCTCTTTGAATAGCATAACCTTGGTGATGAATTCCAGATGCTGCACTACAGAGTGCTTCAGGGGCTTATACATTACAGTTCTCGGCAAATAAATGTATTTTTTTCCTTGTGATTAAAAGGCTAAACAGCAGGTCATGCGTACCTATGCATGCAAAAGGGTATTTATATTTTGGATCAGGTGAAATGCACCTGGGTGCTGTAAATATCATGGATCACTGTGATGTGATTGAATCTAAAAGTCTGCATAGCTCAAAAGACCAACTCTAGACTTCCTTTTCCCATCTACTTTTTGCTTCTTCCCTCCCCTTCCTGCCCCTCCACACTCCCTCTTTCCTGCTCTTTCCTCTCTTCGTTTTCTCTTTTTAAATACCCTTTGAAAGCAAAAGTTCAGCAGATCATTCTTTCCCATGATCGGTGATGAACCTAGACCATCAGGGTTGATGTGAGGTTTTCCTTCACATCTCAGAGGAGAACCTGAACTGTCACTGCTTATTATGAGGTCCTGTCAAATATATTTCAGTAGGGATTGCAATCTCAAAATTGCTCTAAAAGTCTGGAGCCTACACCTTGGAGAGCCTGGACTTCTCTTAGCATTGCTTTTCTAATTACTGTGTTTGGGAGGTGGTTGGGACTGGGGGACTTTTCCCAAGGCTTCACATTTCAGAGCAAACGGAGCTCCACTGGAGAGATACTCCTGGCCTCCTTTTCTACCCCCGCAAGTTGGGAGAGCTTTGGAGAAGGAATGGGGCTGAGAGCCCAGCCAGGTCAGCCCTCTTTCTGGGAGCCCAAGGCAGTAGCATCTTTCTCTACCGTTAGACTGGCAGGAAGCCTGGGGTTTTGGCATAAGCTCAATCCTGTGGAAGGTTATCATGTTTCTTGGCCAGTCCTGGCAATGACATATGTACATACACATGTGCACAACGTTTTATTAATAATAAGGATGATACTGGGGATCTCCATCTTGCTGAGTCCTTGACACTCTCTAACTTGGTTGAGAGCGTGGATGAAGTAGGGGATCTTCTGTGACCCTAATAGTCATTAAAGTAATCATGCTCATGAAAAATTTGAAAATAGAAAAAGATGCAAAGGAGAAGTCATCCATAATTCTATTGGGATAACCCTTTTAAAATTCTTTGTGTTAATCCTTTAAAACTTTCAGTCTCCTTTCTGTTTACCCTTCCCTCTCTCTTCCTCTTGTACAAATATAGGCAGGAAAACATACATTATGTATATATTATGGCGATGTGTGAGTGCAAGTATATATATATATATACACATACACACATATACCCACATTATCACAAATTAAGGTCATGCAGTATTAATAATTGCTATCATTTAAATTCTTACCATGTGCCTTATTGTATAATAAGTAACATAACCTCATAGTAACTCCATAAAGTGAGTACTATTTTAATCTAATTTTATAGATGAAGAAACTGATCACAGAAAGTTTAACTCCTTGCCCTAGCTTACACAGTAAGTGGCAAACAAACCTTTAAACTCAGTTTGAGTTTTAATCATCACGTGGTGTAGCATGTATACTACACTATATAGTATGTTTTGTTTTGGAATCTGTTCTTTTTACTCAATACTTCATGAACAGTTTGTTCATGTCATTAAATATTCTTCTAAAATAGGATTTTAATAGTTGCACCAAATTTAAGTACAAGGATATGCGTTGTATTTAATCTCTTACCTTAGAGATTTGGTTTGGTGGTACGTTTTCTCTACCATAAGTAACACAGCAACGAACATCCTTGAGCTGCATTTTTGCTCATAACTCTGTTTATTTCTTTAGGCTAGATGCTTAGACATTGAACTGCTGAGGTGAATAGGGTCTGCCTGTTTTTCAGACCTTTGATGCTCCTGTCAAAGTCCTGATCCACCAGCTCCCCCTTGCAGCTGCATGGATGCAGGGACAAAGAACTGGGAGACGCCCCTCAGGTCTCCGCATCTTGCCCATAGGGTGTATTGGTTGATCTGGAGTGGTCTTTCTTTCTTGCTAGCTTGCTTTCTTGCTTGCTTTTTCTTTTTACTTTCTTTTATTTTTTTCTTCATTTTTTCTTTCATTTTATTTTTTCCTTTCCTTTCCTTTTTTTCCTTTCCCTTCTCCTCTCCTCTCCCATTTCTCCTTTCCTTTCCCCTTTCCTTGTCCTGTCCCTCCCCTCTCCTACCCTCCCCTCCCTTCCCCTCCCCTCCTCTCCCCTCCCCTCCCCTCCTCTCCCCTCCCCTCCCCTCTTCTCCCCTCCCCTTTCCTTCACTCCTCTCCCTTTCCTTCCCTTTCCTCTCCTTTCTCCTTTTTCTTTCCTTTCCTTTTGTGACGGGGTTTCACCATGTTGCTCCAGCTGGTCTCAAACCCTTGAACTCAAGCTATCCTCCTGCCTTGGCCTCCCAAAGTGCTGGGATTACAGGTGTGAGCTACTACACTGGCCTGGTTTTTCTTTTTAACTGCTATTTTAAAGCTTAGATTTACAATAATCTTCTGCCCTTGATGGAAGATCTTTGGTTAGTGTCCCTCAGAATATTTTTGGTTAGCAAGAATAAGTAGGCTCATATCCTAATTCCTTGGCTCTTTAATGTGATGAATGCCCATGCTATCTCGTTGTTGCAAGAGACTGAGGATCTCCTCAGTGACATGTCCCTGGCACCCCTCTCCCACCTGTGCCTCTGCTCTTCTGGTGGCCTCACACACAAGTCCCTTTACTCTCATCTTTGCAAGTCTGCATTCTATTTATTCTCAAGGGCCAGCAAAATCCTACCAAATGGCACAGTCATCTTTGGCTATCTTTGTTCAGAATTATCAATCTTATGTCTCATTTTCCTGTCTATTCTTCCTAGAAGCTAGATTTCCTAGAAGATAGTCTTTATTTTTTTTTTGATAATTCCATTCCATTCATTTTTTTCAGTTCATTCATTCATTCAAAAACCAGTACTGTGCTGAATGAATAAACTTGGAAACAACAAAAATAATACATTGGCAGACTCTTTCTTCAGGTCTAGTAGGGAAGAAATATTACATAAGCCAAGAAAATCTGTACAGTGTGTTAAGTATTATAATAGGAGAGTGGTATGTATAATGACAGAAAAGAGAGGAGTCGGCCAGGCGTGGTGGCTCATGCCTGTAATCCCAGCACTTTGGGAGGCTGAGATGGGCAGATCACGAAGTCAGAAGATTGAGACCATCCTGGCTAACACGGTGAAACCCCGTCTCTACTAAAAATACAAAAAAGTAGCCGGGTGTGGTGGCAGGTGCCTGTCATCCCAGCTACTCGGGAGGCTGAGACAGGAGAATGGTGTGAACCCGGGAGGCGGAGCTTGCAGTGAGCCGAGATCGCGCCACTGCACTCCAGCCTGAGCGACAAAGCAAGACTCCGTCTCAAAAAAAAAAAAAGAGTCACAACATGTGAATGGCAGGATGGTGGAACATGAGCATGACTTAGCCAGATGAAGGGGGGAAGCAGGAGGGAACTCCAAACATCTGAAACAGCATGGGAGAAGGCATTAAGGGAAGGAACAACATCCATAGTCGACAAAGTGAGGGGAGCTACAATTAGTGACTCTGGCTGGAGCAGTGTGAGGCATTAGTGGGGAACGAGTGCTTTGACATTCTGTACTTACCCGCATTGTGGCTTTACCACAACTGACATGACTTCTTATTTACTTGCCTCGCTCCCCCACCAGACAGCAAGTCCTTTGAGGGCACTTAGGTCTCTTCTGGCACTGTACAAACTCTGCATCAGGCACAGTGCTTGCCCTGTAGTGAGTGGGGAGCCTCAGTAACTATTGAATAAATCGATACAGGAGGAGGGTGAGAACAGGTAGCAAAGGAAGTTACCAGTAGTTTTCACAAAATGCTAGTGTCCTAGTCTGTTTGCTGCTGCTGTAGCAGACTACTACAGACTGGGTAATCTATAAAGGAAATTAACTTATTTGGCTCTCTGTTATGGAAGCTTGGAAATCATACACTGAGAGGCTACATTTGGTGGGGTCTTCTTGCTGCATCGTAACATAGCAGAAGGTATCATGTGAGAGAGAGAGGAGTGGGGAAGGCAAAGATAGGGCTGGAACTCCATCCTTTTATCAGGAACCCATTCCCATGATAAGTACATTGATCAGCTCACGAGGACGTGCTCTCATGACCTAATTGCCTCTTAAAGGCACCACCTCTTATCACAATGGCAATTAAATTTCAATATGAATTTTGGAGGAGACACTTGAACCATACAAGCCAGTCATACATTCACAACTCTCATGCACTTTCTACATCAGTTTGAAAGTAATCCGGCCTTTTTCCTTCTTCAGTTGACTCCAGCCCTTGAGAGGGGATCTTTATTTGGTCGAGACTTCCCTTTCCCTGTAATTCTTCCTGTTGTATGCTGCATTTTTTGGCTTAAAACAATAAACATTATTGCTCACATAGTATTGTTGTTCTCATTCTCCTTCATGTTGTTTATCAAACATTTGTTCCTTATATAATTATGTCCTCAGGCGTTTTGTGTCTGCTAGAATATGAGCTTCATGAGGGCAGGGATACCTTACTTTTTCCCCATTATTAGGGCCTAGCATAGTGTCTGACATGCTCAGTAATACTCAACAACACTTATAGGACAAACGAATGTAACAAACTCCTAGAGAGCTTGCTGTTTATTGCACATATTGTGGTGGTTGCTTATACATTGCACTCTTTTTGTCATTTCCATGGACAGATTTTGAGCTTTTTAAGACTGTTGTACCTGTACCAGGAATGCAGGGTAATACTAGATTCTCTCAGACTCAATGTTGAGGGATGATCAATTTGATTTGTATTACCTGTGGAGTATCTCTGAGTCTCTCTCCAAGCAATTTTCATATTCTCCAAGAATAGTATTGGAGAATCTCCTGGTTGAGTGCCCTCTAATATGTAATTAATGATGAATCTTAGCAGTTCACGTTTTCAGAAGTCTTTCTAGGTATGACCTCACCACCACACTGTGATGCCTCACTGCCAAGGGACTCCATGTGACCCTGGGTGAGGTCTCTCAGTCCAGCCAGTCTGCAGTTTTGGTGTTCATAAGATTATGAGCCTGGGGAATGTGCCCACATCCAACCACTCATTCTTACCCTGCCCAGATATTTTGACCCATAAAATCTGTGCACGCTGATTTCAGATGGAGACCAAAGTATCCACTGGCCAAGCAAGCTTCCAATAACCTAAAACCTTCTTAATGCTGAATCTTAATTCAGATAGCCAATTTGCCCAGCACTGAAAGATTTCATGGGAAGTGGGACCTAAATTGCTAAAACCAGGACAGTTCTGGAAAAACTGAAATATTGGTCATCTTAATCTCACTAGAGATTCTGACTGGAGAATGTGGTGGGTGCTTCAACCAAAGAAAGCTGCACAAAGTGAGCAGATCTAGCCTGGTTTAACCCCTGGCTCGAAAATGAGGGTGGGTTTGATAGCCCCTTGAGTCTGCAATTGGTGGCAGAAGTGAGGGCAGTCTTGTATATTGGCAGCACCATCTCTAAAATGGTATGGTTGACTAACTCTTGCAGTTGTTCTGAATTTTTTGCACCTTAGGAAGCATTAGAATCAGGAACTGAAAATAGAATCTTCATCTCTTAGTTTGTTTTCCCTCAGAAGTGGATCCTGAGTTAAGGATAGAAGGGTAAGTTGCTTATTTGAGAGAGAAAGGCAAACACTGGTAGGGGAAGAGGAGAGAGAGGAAGGACAAGGCAGCCAGTAAAGGTTATTTTATTGAGCTGGTTACCAGCTGTAGGTGACTGGAGCTTAGTCCTTAATCTTTTCCTCTAGAGGACAGTTTATCGACCTTGGCACTCTTGCCATTTGGGGCTGAATAATTCTTTATTGTGTGTGGGCCTTCCTGAGCATTGTAGGATATTTAGCAACATCCCTGGTCTCTATCCAGGGGTGTCAGTCACATTCCCTTTCCCCAGTGTGTGACAGCCCAGAACGTCTTCAGACAGTACCAAATTGCCCCTAGTTTATAACCAGTGTTCTAGAACACACAGAGTTTCCCACCTGGATGGTGAGGGAGCTGGGATGTTTATGTGCTGATGGAGACGTTGAAGAAATCTCTTGGGCAAACGCTGGCAGCTGGAATTTGATAAGTGTGCACTAAAGCCGAGAAGTCCAGGGTCGCTGGGTGGGGCACGGACCGCACCTGCATTTCTCCATCTTCTTTAGATACTTGTTATCTCTGCAGATGGGCTTTCTCTTTTTCTCTGTCAACATGATGAAATATGACTTTCTGCCACTCCCGGCCACAAATACACATCCCATCAGCTTTAAAATTCTAATTCCAAGTTCCTAGCATAGACGATCTGATTGGCCCACTTTGGGCTGGGTATTCATTTGGACCCAATCAGCTGTGACCATATAGTGCAAACATGGCTTTCAAGGGGCCCACGCCTGTTTCAGTACAGGGTACATGGGCAGCATAAGGAGAGTGGCTGTCATTGCAGACAGCAGGGATGGGCAATTATTTCAGCCAACCTTCATCAGGCATCTCCCATGTGCAAGGCTGTGTAAGGGGCACATGGACAAATGACTTGTCAGAGTGCAGAGAGAATGTGAGGAGAATACAGAACTTAAAGACAGAACTGAGACCTTTGGGGTTGATGGTTTAGGAAACATTCACCTCTCCCCAGTGCCTGGGTGAGTGATTTTGCCTAGGAGAGTAGGAAGGTAAGTTAATTGTCTTTCCGTGTGCATACTCTTTATGCTGAAACAACAGAGTGGACATTTCGGTGGGCTGGGGCAGTTTTCTCGCCAGACTTTGAGATATATTTGGACCTTGCCACCAAATTCTCTCGGCCTTCTCTTGTCTTAGAGGAAGGCTGTAAAATCTGCTGTTGGATTGACTGCTCTGGTAAAGGAGGGAGGTTCATGATGTGATGGGGAGGGGAGAAATGTTATTGTTTGACAGCTTTCTGCTGGGAAGAAAAGGCAGGACTTTGTATTGCCAGCCTCTCCCCTTGCAGTCTCATTTTTTTTTTTTCCAAATCAATAGACACAAAACAAAAATAGGGCATAGGATGACTCTTTATCAGACCTTGGCATGAGGGGCTCTTTGCCCTTGGTGAGCCTGCCTGCCTGGGAAGTGCGGAGTGTGGGCTGTCATATACCTTGTGGGCTCTTAAGATGCTTCTGCATGGAGATAGCAGCATCCTGTTGGCAGAACAAGGACACTGCTTTTTAGCTTAGAATGTGTGTTTATTATGGGCAGCTACAGGGTCCAATAGAGGTAATAGGGGTTTAGCCAAAGCCCCTTCAAGTGGATGTTGCTTTACACAAGTCAAGGAGGTACCAGCCATTTAGGGTGCAGTGTGACTGCTGTCCCTGGAGTTGTGCAGCAGAGTCCCTGCCAAGGCACTTCTGCAAAGAAGAATCGTTTGCCAAGATGTGATGGCACTTGTGCCCTGCAGTAGCTCTTAGCTGCTTCTGTCACTTCCCAGGCCTGGCTGTGGCAGGGGAAGGTGAACCATAGTTGAATTTAGCCAGGGTCCTTCTGACTTCCAGGAGGAAGTCAGATTTGCTTGTAATGGATGTTTTTCCAAAACTTGGGGCTTCATCAGGCTGGGAAGAGAGTGAGAAGCATGGCATAGCAACAAAGAGATGAATAATCCCTCTCCTAAGTAGAGTCATGTGGTGGCCATGGAAATGTTCCTCTCATGAAGACCGCCACCTACAGGGCTGGGGAACGGGGTCAGGTTGGGGGTGGTAACTGACCAAAGGCCCTGGCTGCCAGGGTCTCCTGGTACATCCATTGTCACTTTCATGTTGAGGTCATGATTCTCACAGACTACTCCCAGCAAATGACTGAGCAGGCCAGGGATCCTGAGGCAGGCCCATTCCTGGCAGTGATGTGTATCCTTTGATGGCCAAACTTGGCTCCAGAGCTCCCTGACTGCTTTGCAGAAACTTCATCTACCCACCCTTCTCTCACTTTACTGGGAGTCAGTCTTGCCTTGTGACCTGGCAGCTCTCTCAGCTTTACCTAGCTCCCTCCCCGTTTCTTCTCGTAAAGGTGTTTCTTCTGATAAGGTCTACCCTGTGAAATCTCATCTTGGTGACTGTTTTTCAGTGGGCCTAGATCAATGAAAAACACAGATGACCATATAATTTATACTTCAAATTGAGGCATGTTTGGAATGAAATAATGATAATGATGCTAAAAATAATAGTAGTAAACCAGGGCTGGCCTAAGGAAACCTAAGGAAAAAATTTTGAAGAAATTTGGCTTACTTTGAGATTCTTAAAGACGTAAGGAAAGCTGATAACTGGGACTTTGCTTGATGAATTTAAAAAAAGAGAACTCAACCCATTTAATTCCAGGAAATGATCAATTTGGTTTCACTGTTTGTAGAGCAACTCTTGTGTGCCAAATAAGAGGCTGGAATAGAAAGATGAATAAGGCACAGTCTCTTCCCTCAAGTGGCTTGTGGTCTAGAGGAGGAGACTCACATAATTTGATAATGTTACCAAAATACGATTCTTATAAGATAAAGAGCTGACAATGGGATTAATTTGGCTATATAAAGACAGGATCCAGCTCCACCCAGTAGTTTCTAGTTCCTTCCTAGAAAGCAGTGCTGGTGTAGGGGAAGGGTCCTGGGTGGGCTTTGGAGGCCTTGTTTGTGGGGGGTAGGGGTAGGGATACAAGCAAGGTGAGGATGGCTTCTGGTCAGGCTCTAGGATGCAGTGCAATGTGCCCCTAGCACTTTTTCCCCCTTTTAATTGCAAGAAAGCAGTTCCCCTGCATTCTCCCTAACCCCTAATACGTGGCAGAAAAACAGCTCTGTGATATACACAATGATTAGACTCAAGACATGTTTTCTAACAAATCCCTGCCCTACATACATGTGTACAAAATCAGCGGAGTGATTGTGTGCCCTCCAAGGCAGCTTGCATTTAGCAAATCCTGGCTGAATGAAACCTCCTCAGACAAGCAGACAGGTAATTGGCCTCCTCTGGGCTCTGAGTGAATCGCCTCTCTGAAGCAGCTGGTGCTACCAGGTTTTCTGGCAAAGTTGCTCTTTCTACAAGTGGGGCTGGGAAAGAGCAAAGTGCAATGACATACACACACACACACTTGAACAAAAAAACACTTGAATAAACAGATGCCTGGTTTACTCCTCTAGCCTTTTCCTTGGCCTCATGATGCCTGACAAAAATTGAGTTGAAAGTGATGGCTGGGCTAAGATGAGGCCAGCAATATGTCACCCTATCAAGCCTAGCCCTCAGGGGATGGCAAAGGCATTTAGCTCCAAGCTCAGCCATGGTGCTGCCATAAGACAAGAGCCCCATAGCTCCAGCAGCTCCTCCCTCCTCCTTTCCACATGATTCAATTTCATGCCATTTGCAGTTGTGAGACAAAAGAATGTTCCAGTTCCAAATTCCAGGCCCCCATCCTAAGCTCCCTGTGTAAGCCCAGGAAAGGAGGCCCAAGAGCCTCATGCATTCCTCTGGTTATAGGCAGCCCAAGCTGATGTTCAAGGGCTAGAACCACACCCTTGGCCTTCAACTTTTAACCCTAATGGGTAGGGAATCTCTTGAACTTGAAAAAAGTCCATGCTTTAAGAAAGAATATTAAAAAAAAAACAAAACAAAAACAAAAACCCATGGCAAAAGCTTTTGAAGCCTGTGGCTTATTTCTCTGCACTGCAGCGGAGATCATAGCATTGGCGTATGTCACTACAGTCAGGTGAAAAGGTGCTGTAGGCCATCTCAGGATAGCATACCTGCCTTACCCGTGGGGCAGCAAGTATCTTGGAAAACTTTGATGCCCGTGCATTCATTTGCTTAGCACCATTGCTTGCCACCTGTTGTATCATAGATTGCACTTCCCACCTTCTTAGGCACTGGCTTCCACCCAAGTGGGTCCTGGGTGGATGTGGCCCCCTGGCCTCTGGGGCCCAAGCCAGTATTGTCACAGTTCAAGGTAGAGATTCTTGTCAAAAAGCAGCAACTCTAGAGTGTGTGTATGTCTTGGTAGTGATAGGGACTTAAAAAGTAATTTCTTTTTTTTTCTTTTAATTTGAGCTGCAGTCCAAATATACTTTCAGATGGGGGTTGTAGCTTGTAATAGGAACTTACATCAAAGTAAAGCAGCCCCTTACTGTCATGACAGCAATTTAAGTCCACTTGAATGGGTTGTCTTGGTGCTGCGGAGATTTAGGCTCCACCTAAGCAGTTCCAGAGTGATGCTGAGAGGTCAGAGCCATAGATCGGGTGCAGATGTGAACGAGAGGCAAGAAAAGGGAAGCAGGGAGTGTCAGTTGCTCTTTCAAAATGTTTTCTAGCTAATGGAAGAAGATCTCAAAGGCAGAATATAGAGGGAAAAATAGAAGACAGTATTTTTTTTTGGCAGGGGGCGATGAAGGGGTGATATGGTTTGGCCGTATAAATCTCATCTTGAATTGTAGCTCCCATAATTCCCACGTGTTGTGGGAGGCACCCAGTGGAAGATAATTGAATCATGGGGGCAGTTTCCCCCATACTGTTCTTGTGATAGTGAATAAGTCTCATGAGAGCTGATGATTTTATAAGGGTTTCCTTGTTTGCTTGCTCTCATTCTCTCTTGTCTGCTGCCATGTAGATTGTGAGGCCTCCCCAGCCACGTGGAACTGTGAGTCCATTAAACCACTTTTGCCTCTATAAATTACCCAGCCTTGAGTATATCTTTATCAGCAGCGTGAAGACAGACTAATACAAAGGGTAATGAGAGTAAAGTGAGCAATGAAGAGAAGCCTTCACTTCATGTCTCTTTCCTTCCCCTCTTTTTCCTTTCTCTCTTCCCTTCCCTCTGGTCACTTCTCCCCTCTCCCCCCTTCACCTTCCCTCATTTTCCTTTCTCCCTCCCACTTAGCCAATTAAACTCTGGCAGTGGAAGAAAGTACACTGTGGTGAGAAACAAATTATTTGTGAGAAGAAGGATTGTTTGCTATTTACTATCCATAGACTTCTATGTCTTCTAAAGAGGATAGATCCTACTAAATAATGCCTTTTATTTACCAAATAGAGTGATAAGTGTAATCGTTCATTATTAGAGAATCCAGGAGAGGGCTAAATTGTCGGAGATTAAAAAAATGGGGCTGGGAATTGGGAATTTCCAATCCTCCAGCAAAGACAGAATCACAAGGCTGGGAAGTCTGTGTGGGATAAAAGTCAAGAGGAAATAAGGTCACTGGGACAAAACCGGGACTTTGGAGGGACACAAATGATTTTTTTTTCTGGATTTTTGTTAAATTTTACTGGGTGATATGTGACTTAATCATCATCTTCATAGGCCCACAAGATTTTCAGCAAAAATTAATTGCTAATACTTGGCAGAACGGGATTTGCTTTTAGGGGCTGCTGTGAAGTGCCAAGTTCTGCTTCAAGGCAGATAGGGAAGCAAAAACAGAGGATGCCCATTGTATTCTGCACTGCAGGGGAGATCATAGCATTGGCTCATATAACTACAGTTGGGTGAAGAGGATTGTAAGCCATCACAGTTTTGGATGCTAGTAACAGGAATACCAAATGGTGACGTTAAGCAAAGACGATTTATTAAGAAGTAGTCTGGAGTCAGGTGGTTCCAGGACTGGTTGAACACATCTAGCATGCCCTGATGCTCTGTGTTTCTGGTATTCTCTTTATCTGCCCCTCATGGTTGCACGGTGGCTGCATAGTCTAGTCACCAAGCCTGCAACTTGTGGGCAAAATGAGCCTCTCATTTCATTAGGGTGGAAAAATCTGTCCCATATGTCCTTATGCATCTCCCTGCCCAGCAGTGGGTCTCATGATCACCTTAACTGAAAGGGAGGCTTGGAAATTGAGTATCTGGCTTTTCTCATCCTCTATGGTGGGAATGTGCTAAAGATAAAGGTGGTTGGGAATGGCCTCTGAGTAATCACTGTTGTTTGCCATCCAGGTATTTGCAGGTATTATAAGTCCTTTGACTAGAAGCTGACAGAAAGGCAACTATTCAAGAATGTTTCCACTGCATTTTTCATAAGAATGGATTTTTGTTTTCTTGCTTTCCAGTGTCTGCTTTCTTTTCAGGATCACCTCTAAAGTGTTAGAAGGCTTTTATTTGTATCCTGGTTTTTGCAAAGTGATTGAATTTTAGAAAAAATTCTCAGTCCTTTTCACATTATTTTTCAGATGGCATATATGTAACCAAACTGTAAGGAGACACAGCACCCATTTCAGGGTACAGATCAGATTGGACCCTGGCAGGGTACAGTGTGCAAAGGAGCCTGTGGCCAGCATGGTCCAGGTGTTAGCAACTTGATTTTGTGATTGAGTGTTGTTAAAGCAGCACCCTGGTTTCTAAGTGAAAATTTTCTATACATGGCTTTGTTGTTTTTATTAACATAAATTACTTTAATGACTTTTTTAAGTGGAAAAAACTTACTTTCCCTGAGCCTATCTTGGTAGGGAAAGTGGCAAACTACAGGGTGGCTAGCTGCATGGATCTTTTAGAGAAGGAGAGTTGCTGATAATAAAAAGGCATTTAGTAGGATGCTCTGAAGAATGCCAACCAGACCCAAGAAGATTGAGTGCTATGGTTAATGGTCACCTTCAGAAACCACTGGTTTGTGTTCATAATGATATATCAGTTAACCCTGAACTTCAGTGAGCCACGTAACTCTGGCTGCCTTTCTGCTCCTGCTGGGGGAGTGTAAATCTCGCTGATAATGACCCCTCTACCCACTGGCCTGTTCCCAGTGTCTGTGTGGGCCTCGTGGAAGCAAACATCCACTCTTGTCTTCTGAGTGTTTCCTTGAGCTTGGGAAGCACATCTCTCCAGTACAAAGACTCAAACATTAACCTTGGATTACACTCCTCAGGATTCTTTGTAGAGCACTTCTGGTTGTTAGAAACTTTGGGCAGTATTTAGAGGGATCTGGAAGAGGGAGGTGGCAAGTGTCACCTTCTCCGGGCAGTACTCCTTCTGGCCCGGGCTCTTCTTGCTCTGTGCACAATGGAGAGCAGGGAAGACACTGCTCATGTTTTGTGTCTCCTTCAGCTCCCATCTGTTGGTGCAAAGGGACAGCGGTCAGCCTGCCTTTGAGCTAAGCACTGTTCTTCAGAGGAACCATCCAGATGCCCATAGTGGGGCCATGTTTGCTAGGGCTGGCTTCAGGAAAAGCAGGGTTGTGGGCAATTCAGTGTAGGGAAAAGCTCATGGCACCAGGTGCTTAGAAGTTGGTTGTGTCCTCTGCTATCTTGGGTCTTGGCAGGTAGTGTCTTCTAAGGATAGGTGCTGTGCCTGCTGATTTCCTTCGTGCCTCTTTCTAGAGCACATTAAATTTTTGTCGACTGAGTTAATCTCATGAAAGGTCCCTTACCTCCTCTGAACCACTCAGTTTTCTCCTTTGAAAATGGAAATGATATCTGTCTCAGAGGAAAAGGACTAAATGAAATAAGTTTGTGTAAAGTCAAATCATACCATGGTGCCTGGCATACAGCAGATGTTGAAAAGATACCATATCTTATTTCTCTTTTCCTTTGGTGCCTCCTATTCACTGCCTTTCCTCTTCTCAGTGCTTCCTGGTTCTTTGAGGCACTCAGATCCCCTCTCCTTTTCTCCTTGTTTCATTGGTCTTGCACTTGGGCAAGCATCTGAGATTCATTCACACTGAGGTGTAGGTTTCTGAAAATGATTGAACCTGCATTATGGGAAGTGTGAGGTTAGCCTAGTGTATGTGGCAGAAAGAGGAGGGGGTAGGGATGAAGTGGGGAAAGGAGGGAGTAAAATCTGCTTTGCAGAGATGTTTGGGAGAAGAGAAAGGGGGTGCTGGAAATCTTTCTCAAACACCTTATGTTAGGGCTCCAGGCAGATGCAGCAATCTCTTCTCTCATATGGAGAAGCAAATTTTAAACAATCCAGGGCCACAAGGGCATCCCTATGAAGAACAAGACTCTTTAGTCTGCAAGGGGCATATGATTAACATTTTATAAAATCCAGCGAGACTGGGGGCTATGCTGGAAGCTCCAGCATGATACTACTGCTAGTGGACATAAGGCAAGTACCATGTCTACAGGGTGGTCTAGGAGCAAGTTATAAATAGGTCTGAGAGGCATACAGTTAAGTCATGGAGGGTAAATTCTTAGGGGAAACCATCAGGTACATGCTAAAGTTATGAGGTTGACATCACAGAGGAAAGTCATTTCCTCTCACCTATTAAACTTGCTGCTCTCTAAGAGACAATATGAGGATGTATGGGATGCAGGTCAGATTTGAGATGTAAAGGGAGAAGGCTCAAATTTTATCCATCAAGCTTTAAAGCATATGCATTTAAAACATTTAAATGCATTTAAAGCAAATCCATAAAGCATTTATTTACAGTCTAGAAATAAATAAATGCAGTTCAGCTAAGTGAATTTCATTGCTCATACAATCTTCTAAACCTAGAAAGACTTTTTGTTCTATTGAGAAAAAGCCTTTTTAAATACTTATTTTATTAATAAACACACATCAAGTACCTACGAGGGGCCAGGTTCCATGCGCAATGGTTTCCCCACTGTCAACAGCGGGTACCCAATGTGCTTTCTGATCTCCAGGCCTCTCATAGTCCCAGCTAATGCATCCAGCCAGTATCTGCGGTGAATACGTGGTGTGGGAAAGGGCAGAGGTAGGTGACCTTTCATATGATTTAACTATGTTAATGCTTTCCTAATTAGAAAACCGGCACTGGGGAAACTATTGCTTTATCTCATTTAATCCTGATAACAACCTTCTGAGACTAGATACCTATATTATCTCTGTTGTATAGATGGACAAAGTAAAATAAAGCTCAGACAGGTTTTGTAACCTGCCTGAAGGGACATAGTAGTAGTGGCAGGCAGAGATGCAAACTCCATCTGCATCATGTCCAGTTTTCTCTATACTTATGCCTTAGATTCTAATCCACTAAGCTGTACTTTTAATATAGTGGGAGTTTAGGAATTCAGGACCTCCCTTTCATCTGCATAAAAGAGAGATCTATTACCCATGTCTGCATGACTCCCAACCCGTACCGTTTTGTAGTGATACATGGATTGAAAACTGCATTTACTTTTGAGGATGCTCTGGATACCATCTCTTAAATTATTGCCCTAAGACATTTTCATTATGCCTAAAACTTACATGTTTAGTGTAACATGTCTAATTTTACATGAGTAGCTCAGGTAAAGGAAAGTAACTCTGACAAGACCCCAGAACCTGTCTATTCCTTCCCCATCATAACCTTGCCCTTGTCCTTGAGGGAACTGATACCTTGAGTTTACGTTACTACTTTTCTCTTTGATATAATTTATTTTTTAAAAATTTTCAATGTCGAAAATGCTTTATTATAAAATATTTACTTCCATTTTCTTGTGCATTAAGTTTTTAAAATAATTGCTTGCTTCTGAGTTGAAATGACCATATTTAAGTTTAAGGAAAAAATGAAGGATTTACTGAGAAAAAAGTCAAGAATGTCTAATTGGAAGATAATGAACACACCCATATGTATATACATATATACATATATACATTAGATAAATGGTGATATGTATCAACATACATGTGCATGTATTTATTTATAAAATTATGTAAATATCTGTTAACATTTATTTAATTATACATTACCCTTTCTATTAGCCTGGGAATCAAATCTGGCCAAAAGTTTAAGCTCTAAGATTGATATAATTTATTTAAAATTGTTTTTTATTCTCTAGATTGTAAAGTTTATTTTAGTTTAATTTTTAGATTCATTCCTTTGTGGTGAGTGAATAAAGCCTAATTGTTGCTACCTATTGAGATTTTTTTTTTTTTGAGACTTACTACTCAGAAAAATATTCTTGACTTTTTCATGATTTTTAAACCTGAAGCCCTTAAAGTATGCCTATTTTGGCTTTACTCCCAAAGATTGAGATTTAATTGGTCTGGGGCAAGACTAGAATTTAGGTTTTCTGGATCTCAGGTGAGGGTCTCTGTATTTAGGTATTTAATGACAAACGTATTTTCTCTTTGTATTATTTAGGGCATGGTCTAAGCAGCTGTAACAGAAGGAGCCTCAAAATGCAGTGGCTTACATAAAGCTAAAAGTTCATTTCCTTCTTATATCAGAGTTGTGGGGAAGAGGACCAGGGTGATAGGAAGACTCTATTACCCTCAGCACATTACTTCTCATCATCTCCTAGTAGCTGGCAGGAAGAGGGGAAAGGGTCAGGGATGCCCACATCTAATCTTTTTGAGGACAAGACCCAGAAATTGCACACATCATTTTTGCTCACATTCAGTTGGTCAGAAACTGGCTTCTACGGAGACTAAGAAGTATGTTTTCATCTGGTCATCCATGTGCCCAGGTATAATTCTACAACAATGAAGAATGGGCAAATAGTTTTCAGGCACAACTGTCAGTGGACCACAACCTGTTTTGCCAGCCTGTTTCCCCATCATGACAACGAAGCCTCCAGGCTGAGTGCCTCAGAGAAGAAGGGCGGAGCAGGAGCAGCAGGAAACAGAGCTGTTACTGTTATGCTTTTGGGATCATAAGCAGCTCACAGCCCAGAAACCCAAGCTTTCTTGAAAGATAAAAAGGAGCCCTGATTTCCTAAATTCTCATTATATTAAAAGAAAAGCTTAGTGGATTATCAGATCTTATTTTCTTTCTATTTATGCCATATAGGATATGATGTAGAAATTCCTCCCATCTGATGGGGGGAGGGCAGAGAATGGTGGAACAGGGAGTAAAGATAAATGCCAGATAGGTTGAAGGGGAAGCCAAAAACAGAGGTGACATTGAGTCTCCAAACTCAACCTGGAATTCCAGGAGGATGCTGCCCCATGACACAGGGTGGCTGAGGTGACAATGGTAACCTGATGGAATACATCAGCAGAAAAAGGGCCTGGGAGACTACCCGGGCCTCCTCCACCTCCCATATGGATGGAAAGGATCCATAAGGGTCACTTGCTCATTGAAAAGTCATTTATTGCCAGGCGTGGTGGCTCATGCCTGTAATCCCAGCGCTTTGGGAGGCTGAGTGGGGGGGATCACCTGAGGCCACAAGTTTGACACCAGCCTGGCCAGCATGGTTAAACCTCATCTCTACTAAAAATACAAAAATTAGCCAGGTGTGTTGGTGTATGCTCATAATCCCAGCTACTGGACAGGCTGAGGCAGGAGAATTGCTTGAACCTGAGAGGTGGAGTTTACAGTGAGCCAAGATCATGACATGGCAGTCCAGTTTGGGCGACAGAGCGAGACTCTGTCTCAAATAAATAAATATAAATAAAAGAGTTATTTATTGAAATCTTATTTTGTATAAGACCTTGTTCTAGGCACTTAGGATATACTAGTGAACAAAACAAAGATCCTTGCTCTGGAGGAATGAGGCAGGTGAGGGAGAGGGGAAGATAACACAGACAGATGTAATAAATATATAGTTCACGGAGTATGTTAGGTAATATGTGCTATAGAAAAATAGAAACGGAGAATAGGATAAGGGCCCCATGGGTTTCAGGGAGCAGACTGCAGTATTAAAAGGCAGAAGAGGCCTCATGCAGAGTTTGAGGGGTGAACAAAGGCATGAAGGAGACAGGCATTTGGCCACGTGCACGTATGGGGGAAGGTGATGGAGGCTGAGGTGCCAGCTTCTGGTATCCTCTCCTGTGTCTGCCAAAGCCCACTGTGGGGCCCCATACACACATGCTTCTCTTCCCTCTGGTTTCTAACCCTTTCTTCCATGCCTTTCCCCCTTTCTGATTCTACCTTCTATTGTTTTCCTTCCTCCTTTCCCCATCCAGCCCTAGGTGGGACACAGGCCTTTGTGAGATGAGTGGAGTAAGCAGGTGGCTGGAAGGAGGGCTTGAGGCCAGGGAGGGTGTATCTGCTCTGTGCAACCTTGTAGGCTATTTTAAGGCCTTTGGCTGTTACTGTGAGTCAAATGGGAGCCATTGAAGGGTTTTGAGTAAAGGAGGGATATGACTAAGTTTTATTTTAAAAGGATCACTGTGCTGTGTTGAGAACAGGCTGTAGGAGATAAAGGCAGGAGCAGGGTAGGGGGTTGAGTAGCCACTGCAGAATCAAGCAATAGGCCATGTGGCTTGGTCTATTCTGAAAGCTAGGGGTAAGAAGTGTTTGGGTTCTGTGCCTTTAGTGGGGACTAAGAAAACATCAGGGAAAGATCTGCCCTGTGGGGTTGCGTGGTGAGGGGGCAACGTGAGCATGCCCAGGAACTTTGAAGTGGAGAGTCCATAGGTCAGAGGAGGCATGTGGCTGACACTCCGAGGACCTATCGCACAGCAAGAGCCAAAGTGGGGGTCCCTGGACCCCCTTTTGGCCACGGAAACAGACTGCATGCATCACCAGCTATGGACACTTTAGAGTTTGCAGTAGACAGAGGCCAATTCCCAGGTACTAGGAGTCATCACAGTGATCAACAGAGAAGGGTGGTATGGGACACCCCTCCTCTCAGTGCCTCAAGGATGCATAAGTGTCACCTCATGCCCACTCTCCATGTTTTCCCTTTGGAGGAAAGAATCCCAACTGAAAGTGAGTTTAAACTTTGAGAGAATATTTACCCCCAAATGAAACTGCTTTAAATAGGAAGAGACCTGGTAAACTTAACTTGCAAGTTTATTATTTTTCTGCCATGCTGGGGAATGGGCTTTTGAACAGGCTCCATTCAGATGTAGAAAAATAAAAGAAGCAATGTTTGTTGTATTTATTTATTTATGATGGAATCTTGCTCTGTCACACAGGCTGGAGTGCAGTGGCACAATTTTGGTTCAGTGCAGCCTCCACCTCTCGGGTTCAAGCGATTCTCCTGCCTCAGCCTCCTGAGTAGCTTGGATTACAGGCACACACCACCACGCCTGGCTAATTTTTGTAGTTTTAGTAGAGACGGGGTTTCACCATGTTGGCCAGGCTGGTCTTGAACTCCACTCCTGACCTCAGGTGATGCACCTGCCTCGACCTCCCAAAGTGCTGGGATTACAAGTGGCTGGCCAAGAAGCAACTGTTTTGCACATTAGATTGGCAGTGTATGAATTTTAAGACCCTTGATTCAGATATTACCAGTTAGAAAAAATAATTGTGATCCTTTTCATTAACAGTGATGAATTCTGGCTACGTTTGTTCTGATTGGCTTTCCTGACTAAAGGAACAACTTTATGGTGGGCATTCCCACAGCAAGATCAGTAGGCCAGGCTGGTGGAGGAGAGATTTGGGTGAGGTGGGCCTTTCAGGACCCCACCTGTTCAACCAGGTGAGTCCTGACTGCCCTGGGTGTGGATAGAGCTGGCTTTCCTGTATCAGAGGATGCTTTAGTGGCTGTGGAGGAAACACACATGTCCTTAGAAATAACTAGTCAGAAGATAACAGCAATACTATTATTTTAAGAAAATAACCAGAGGGAAGGTTGATATAATAAAAAGCACTGAACCACGAGGTGTCCCTTTTTCTTTTCTTTCTTCTTCTTCTTTTTTCTTTCTTTTTTTTTGAGATGGAATCTGGCACTGTCGCCTGGGCTGGAGTGCAGTGTCGTGGTCTCGGCTCACTGCAACCTCCAAGTTCCAGGTTCAAGCGATTCTCGTGATTCTCGTGCCTCAGCTTCCCAAGTAGCTGGGATTACAGGCATCCACCACCACGCCTGGCTATTTTTTTTTTTTTTTTGTATTTTTAGTAGAGACGGGGTTTCACTATGTTGGCTAGGCTTGTCTCGAACTCCTGACTTTGTGATCTGCCTGCCTCGGCCTCCCAAAGTGCTGGGATTATAGGTGTGAGCCACCACACCTGGCTACCTTTTCTAAAGAAAAGAATATGTCCATCCCCTGCTCCCTTTCAGGTAGCCACAGCACTTGGGATGGAGTTGATCTTCCCGGGAGCCATCTTACCCCATTTGATTCCTGAATGGAAATCAGTGAGGTGCCTGAATATGCTGCTCTCAACTTTGCAAACCTGCTCTGAGGGTACACAGCCCTTCCTCATGCAGCTCCGGGGGTCTAGCAAGGATAAAAGACACTTTCTTGGCCCGTGGCCCACTTATTACTTCACACTCTGGTCATGCTGTGATGTCAGACTTTACCCCAAAGCCTTGCAAAGGGATGAAGCCAACCCCAGGAAGCCTGGGAGTCTAGAGGAGATGTGGTCAGTTCTAGGAGCTTTGGGGGAGAGGTTGGCCTTGAAGGCAGGGGCTGCGTTTCTGACTCCCATGGAAAAGAATCAATCTAGCACCTTCTGCTCACATCCTGGAAGAGGCAGGGAAGATGGATGGTGGTGTACTGGACAACATCTGCTGCTGCAGTGGTAGCCCCTCCACCCTTCAGTGTAACCTGAGAAGTGTGGTGCTGGCCTCCTGCTCCAGCCCTGCTTGAGCAGGGAGGAGGAGGCAGGGTGGGGGCTGAAGCTCTGCCAGCGGAGTGGGGCTGGACCTGTTCCTTGGCGTGTGCCTGGATGTGATTTGCTTCCCTCAGTACCAGACCGCAGGCTTCGTGTGAATTGACAGAAAATAAGAAACCACCAGCAGAAAGCATCATGTCTGGCTCTTTTCCAGACATCGTCCTTGTGAGCCCAGTGGGGCTTTAACATCCTGCTGTTTTGTGGATTTGAAGAAGAAAAGTCAGGGCATACCCTGCCTTGTTCCAGAAAGAATTTAGGGGCTATTTGGAATGATGCACACAGCCCAATGAGATGGCACATGAGTCTCCATAAATATTTGGTGAAGGTGGTCATAGGGAGACACATGGGATACAGTCGAATACTGATAGGAGTCAGAGTGAAGAGAGCCATAAAGCCCTTGACTTCTTTCATAGGTGCTATTAAAGTGGGGAGAATGATAGTACCTACTTCAGAGGGTTGTTGTGAGGATGAAGTGAGTTTAAATGGCAAGTACCTGGCCAGGTGCTGTGGCTCATGCCTGTAATCTCAGCACTTTGGGAGGCTGAGGCAGGCAGATCACCTGAGCTCAGGAGTTTGAGACCAGCCTGGGCAACATGACAAAACCCTGTCTCTACAAAAATACAAAAATTAGCCAGGCACAGTGGTATGTGCTTGTGATCCCACCTACTCAGAAGGCTGAGGCAGGTGAATTGCTTGAACCTGGGAGGCGGAGGTTGCAGTGAGCCAATATCATGCCACTGCACTCCAGCCTGGGTGACAGAGCAAGACCTTGTCTGAAAAAAGAAAAAAAAAAAAAGTGCTAAACATGATACCTTCTATGTTAGCTATAATTATTACATTGATGATGATGGTTATTTCTATTGTGAGGCACTTCTAGGTGGCAGTCTTTCCCAGTGGTTCTGCTGAATGTAGACTTGAACCTGACTCTGGATTTACTGTCTCTATGATCATGGACAGATTAAGTGACCTCTCTAAGCCTCAAATTTTATTTCTATTATGCAGGGATGATAGTACCTACTTCACAGCATTGTTTTGAGAGAAACGGGAATGTCATGTTGTGTTAGCTGGGGCTGCCATAACAAAACACCTTGGACTGGGTGGCTTAAACAGCAGGAATTTCTCAGTTCTGAAGGCTGGGACGTCCAGGATTTAGGTGCCGTCTAGGTAGGTTTTGTTTGTAGACCTCTTTCCTTGGTTTGTAGGTGGCTACCATTGCTCTGTGGGCTCACATGATCTTTGTGTGCAGAGAAGGGAGAGAGAGAGAGGTAGGGAGAGACATCAGGCTGTCTGGTGTCGCTTCTTAGAAGGCACTAATTTCATCATGAGAGTCTGACCCCCATAACCTCATCTAATCCTAATTACCACCCAAAGGCCTCATCTCCAAATATGATCACATAGGGGCTAGGGCTTCAGCATATGATTTTGCGGGGGTGGGGGGGGGGGGGTGGACACAAACATTCAGTCTGTAACAGCACCGCAGAGGATCTATGGAGCTGTTCTCTACACCACTGGAAGAATCAGAACCCACCTCTGTTAGTAAGATGATGGCCTTGAATCTCTACACAGTCTGCTATCCCATTGGCTTCCACTTGGCTTTAGTTGACTCGAGAGTGGTGGACCCTGAACCTCTGCCCTCACCCTTATTCCTTTATTTATTTTATTTTACGGTCTTAGAGATTAGGAATTTATCACATATTGCACACAACATATGCATAACATCACATATAATTCTGTTTCTACACAAGCACTTAGGAACTAATTTAATAAAAGACTAAGGGTGCTAAAAAGCCCAGTGGGTCTCTCCCATCTCCTGCTTCTGCCCGGGGGCCCCTTGGTCTGAATCTGTCTCTAGAGTATCCTCTCACCTACGGGCATGATATTCAAAACACTTGCCATCCAACCACTCCCATAGACCTACAATGGCTGGCTTAGGTCCTGGAGACCCCTGCTGTTCGCAGACCCTTTATTGACTGACCAGGACTGGTCTTTCCATATTTAACAGCCATTATAGTGCACAGTTGTGTACCCACTGAGACTTGGCCTTGCTCCTGCACAACCTTGACATTGAAAAGCAGTTCCTTCTGGGACCCAGATTCAGAACCTGGAGATTCCCACTCAGCACCTCGCCTTCATCTGCAGCCCACCCCATCTACTCCCTTGTCTGGTTTGAATGTTGTCTGCCTATTGCACTAAACGGTAAGCTCCTTTGAGAACTCCAGGAGTGTTTCATCCCCTGCCTACAGGGCTCAATGCTGTGCTTTGCACCCAGTAAATCTTTGGAACCACTCTGATGACCTGAACATCACTCCCTGACAGACATGTGTATGGACTGAAGGTTTATCTATGGTGTTTTGTTATGTCAGCCTGAGCTGACTAAAACAGGTCTCACCAGTTCTCTTTCTTTCTTTCTTTCCTTTCTTTTCTTTCTTTCTTTTCTTTCTTTCCTTTCTTTCTTACCTCCCTCCCTCCCTCCCTCCCTTCCTTCCTTCCTTCCTTCCTTCCTTCCTTCCTTTCCTTCTTTCCTTCTTTTTTAATGAGTATGATAGGTCAGGGAAAGGTCTTCTTACTTTTTCCTCTATCTTCTTGTCCATCTTCCATGTGCTTTTATCATCTGTCTACCTATCAAATATCTGCTCTCAAGAAAGGCCTGAAGTAATCAGCAGCATGAATGGTGGGACCTGATAAAGAAGAAGCACTCTCAAGGGGAATTGTAGTGGAGCAGGCACTAATATTTTGGCCAAAGGATTTTCTAACTGTGGTATGTCAAATGTCAGGTCCTTCCAGTCATATATGGGAAATCCAAAGGATGCTAGCCTTATGGCCCTGCTGGACATACAGTAAGCACTCAGTAGACGTTTGAAAGTTAGCTGAACATGTCAGCATCTACTCATCAGTAAACAGTAATTGGGGCATCCTGTAGAGAAGAAAGAACATTTCTTTGGGGATATTGTCAAGTAGAAGCAGCCTCTTAGCAGAAGAAAGAACTACCAGGGGTTGTAGCCTGGTGCTTTTCCCTTGACTCTTCTCAGCCGGTTGGGGGTTACTGTGGAGTCTCCACATCTAACCATGGCCTGTGGGATTGGAGAAGTCTGGAGGGACTGAGGTTTCCCAAGCCTGCCTGACCTTCTGTTCTCAGCTGTCTTGCGTGTTTAAACCATCTCTATTGTTTTCTCAGGGCTATTCTCTGAAGCTTTTGAAAGAAATGAAATACCTTTTACCATGTCTAAATGCAGAATTCGGCCATAGAAGAAAATGAACACAACACAATGTAATGAACTCTTAAAATGCTCTCCTGCCTAAAGATTCTTCTCTGAGCCAATGTCTCCCTAATGCTCTATCTTTTTCTGATTAAAAACACCAAACAAACAACTAGGCTCTAAGGAGGACAATGCTTTCAAGTGGTTAGGGTGTCAAGGTACCATCTAAGTGATCTCCTAGAAACCTAAAAGAGGTAAGTGGGTTTCCTAAAAACATTACTTCTCTTGGGCATAGGACTTCAAACTTCTCAGAGCAATTTCAGATCTGTTATCTTTCTTAATGACAACCTCATGTGGAAAGGCAGAGACATTTAGGGCCAGAGGTCCAGGGATGTTGAGTGCTTTTTAGAAGATCCTATAGCTGGTTGGCAACCAAAAATATGGTCTAGAGAGACACTACAGGGAGTGTGAGGGCCTGTGAGCCTCTAGGGATAAAACAAATAACAAGTGTTTCCTGTTGTCCCCGGGGGAAGTTGCTGGTGGAAGGGATATTTACCTACAGTGGAAGAAATGATGACATAAAGTCTGGGTGGAGTTGGGAGTGTCAGATGCCTGATAATTACTGAAGCTTTAGTTTCTTGTCATTAACAGCAGCAACAAACAGCAAGTGCTAACTCTGTGTAAGGCCCAAGGCTGGATGCAACAATAAGACATGAGGTTTGTAGTTGTCTAGGGAGATAAGACACAAATACTTGAAAAAACACAAATGTTAAGGAAACATGGTACTTGGTGGGTGCTGAATGAGTGGTAGGAGAGCAATGGCTCAAAGAGTTTGAAAGTGGGAAAGAGAAAGTTCTCCTGAGACGGTCAGAGGGAGGGAGTTTTAGTGATAGGATCTTAGAAGGTGCAGAAAGGTAGAGCATTTATGGTTCAAATAATGTAGCAAAATACACAGAGGCAAAATAATACAAGGCTTCTTGGGGGCGGGGGCATGAGTAGATCAGTCTGGAAGGAGTAGAGAGCTGATTTAGGAAATGGAATGGGGAACCCCAGTAGAAAGGAAAATAGAATGAGGTTAGAATGTCAGGCTAGGAATGACTTGCAACCTCACACTAGGGGTTTCCCATGGAAAACCTAGGAACCTTTTTGAATGACATGTAAAAGCAGAGCACAGGGGCTAGCCCATCCTCTGTGAAGGCTGTCATCACAGTGGGGCTTTCACAAGTTGCACTGCTGGGCACTGTGCTCGTGCCTGGAGACCCCAAGGTGAGTAGGAACAGTTGTTGTCTTCAAGGAGCTTTTGGTTCAATGCCAGGGACTGGACCAGAGCAAAGTCTTCTTGGTAAAGAAAAGTTACTGGCCACTGTTGCCAACTTCCATCTTTTCCTTATGTCTTACTTTGTATCAACCTCCTTATGTTATTCCTTTAATTCTTTAAATATTAGGTTCCATTAGGTTCCAGTGAAAACTGTTGGAGACTGAGCCAATGTCTCTTCAAGGTGACTTTGAATGCTTCTAGTCTAACTCCAGCATTATATATTGATTTTATTGGATAATGCTTAGGGGACAGCTTGTTTTATCTCTAAATTATTATTGTTATTATTTTTTGAGACAGACTCTTGCTCTGTTGACTGGGCTGGAGTGCAGTGGCATGGTCTTGGCTCACTGCAACCTTCACCTTCTGGATTCAAGCGATTCTCCTGCCTTAGCCTCCTGAGTAGCTGGGATTACAGGTGCTCGCCACCATCCCCAGCTAATTTTTATATCTTTAGTAGAGACGGGGTTTCACCATGTTGGCCAGGCTGGTCTCGAACTCCTGACCTCATAACCTGTCTGCCTCAGCCTCCCAAAGTGCTGGGATTACAGATGTGAGCCACCACACCCGGCCATCTCTAAATTATTAATAAATTCTCCATTGTGGTACCTGGCTGCTGCATAAATACAAGTTCAGCTATAAGCTTGAAAGTCTGCAATTTCTGGAATATATATGATATTTTATTTTTGAAAATAGGAAAAGGAGTTGTTCATTTCCAGTCTTCATATCTGTCTCCATTTTTCACATTCCATGTTGGGAATTGACAGTGGCAGCTTCTCTTCATATTGGATATAGGCTTGATCCAACCCTGGAGACCTGAAACTTATTTAAAGCTGTCAGATGTTTTCCTAGCACCTCAACTGCCAGGATCTCAGTCTTGCCTTCACCATCATCACCACAATGACCTTCAGTTTTGAATATCTATTTGCTAGGAAATGTACTGAAAAAAATGTACTGGGTGTCTACAGTTCAATGTAAAAATGGCCTACACTCATTCTAGTAGCATCAGAGGGTAGATATTAATATCCCCATTAAACAGATAAGGACACTGGGTTACAATTAAGTGATTTGCCCAAGACTGCATCACCCCGAAGTGGGGATTTGAATGCAGACCTATCTAGTTCCAAAGCCAAAGCTTGAGCCAGCACATAACATCCACTGTTTGCCCTACTTCTTTTTCTTTCTTCTTCTTCTTTTTTTTTTTTAAGACAGTCTCACTTTGTTGCCTAGCCTGGAGTGCAATAGTGCCATCATAGCTCACTGCAGCCTTGGACTCAAGGTCTCAAGTGATCCTCTTGCCTCAGCCTCCAGAGTAGCTGGGACTATAGGCATGTGCCACCATGCCTGGCTAGTTTTTTTCTTTCGGTGGAGAAGGGGGATCTCACTGTGTGGCCCAGGCTGGTCTCAAACTCCTGTGCTCAAGCGATCCTCTCGCCTCGGCCTTCCAAAGTGCTATTAGCCAGGCGTGGTGTCATGCACCTGTAGTCCCAGCCACTCCAGAGGCTGAGCCACCATGCCTGGCCCGCTGTACTTCTTTATAGCCATGTATTACTTGTGGTTCCCCCAGTAACTTCGCCCGTAGGTGTCATCTTTGGAGAGGAGGGATGGGAAGGCAGACTACCTAGATGGTAAGAGTCAAGCCTGGGAATCAGACACAAGTTTGAATCCTGAATCCACCACTTACTTGCTACCTTCGTGTCATTATTTCATCTCTTTGAACCTTCATTTCTTTCTTTTTTTTTTTTTTTTTTTTGGTGGAGGGGCTTGTGGGGCAGAGTCTTCTGTCATCCAGGCTAGAGTGCAGTGGTGTGATCATAGCTCACTGCAGCCTCGATCTCCTGGGCTGAAGCGATCTCTTGGCCCAGCCTCTGGAGTGGCTGGGACTACAGGTGCATGACACCACGCCTGGCTAATTCTTTTTAAATTTTTTTTAGAGATGAAGTCTCACTATGTTTCTCAGTCTGGTCTTGAACTCCTGTCTTCAAGTGATCCTCCCACTCTGGTCTCTTAAAGCACTGGGATTACAGACATGAGGCACTGTGCCTGGCCAGCTTTCCTTTCTGTATCTGTAAAAGAGAGATAAGAACTATCTCAATATCTCAGAGGATATTGTAAGGTTTCATAGAGATGTGTGGCCTCTAGGACAGGGCGTGGAATAATAGTATGAGCTCAGTAAATGGGGCTGTTACAAGATCTGTATTCACAGTCTGGGGAATCCCAATTCCTCGGCACACAGCTTCTGTGGTGCCGTTTCTTCTCATCCACTTTCCCCGGTCAAGTTCTTCCAACCACCCCCTTGAGTTAGTTCTGATTCTTTATCACAGAAACTTTTTATTTCCCTTTTTGGCTTTCATCTCAGCCTATTTCCTACATTCTGTCCCATTTACTGGGATGGCTTCTTAATTCTTTTATCTTCTCCTTTGGCTTGAGAGTCACCAGACATAATTGGTGACTGCTACAAGGAATTTTTAAAAAAAGCAAAAACAGGACATCTACTACAGGCTGTTGGCAGTAGTTCCTTGCTGTCCAGATGTCTTGGGGCACATGTGTACTGTGCTTTCCCTAGCCAGGGATTCCTGGACCAGCGACATCAGCATCACCTGGAAATTTGTTATGAATACAGACTCTTTGGCTGCACTCCAGAAACCCTGGGTGTGGCCAGTTACTTGTGTTTTTACAAGCCCTCCAGGGGATTCTGATATGCAATTTATGTTTGAGAAGCACTGCTAGAACCCCCTGGAAAGTTCTATGAATTGGGACCTTGGTTGTACCTCTCTAGGCTGCCCAGCTACTCCCTTTTTGGGCTAGCCTTAGCCTGTGGCTAGGTGTTTTTGGCACTAGTTTGTATGTTCTGATTCCTATACTTGTGCTGAGTTGTTGGCTCTGCTAACTGATGTGCTAGACAGCTTTTGATGCGTTAGACACCAAATAGCTTCACAGAACTTAAAATTATTAAGGGTGGTTCATTTGCCTTGATTGGGATTAAATTTAGGTTAAATTTCACTTCTTTGAAAAAATGATGTAGACATTTTATTATTTAGCATAAGCTACATGGCTTTCTTTTATTATATAGCCCAAGTGTTCATTTGTCTCTTAAGAGTCACCCTTCTTTAATGTATTTGGGGTGCTGTTATTGTTAGGGCTATTATCTAAGGCATATCTTGTATGAAATCTTGCTTGAAGATTATTCTTGGGTTAGTAGGAATATGGATTACATTGTGAAGAGGTAAATATATGGACTCCATGACTTAGAGGGATGGCATGGACTAGATTGAAATAGGTTCAAGGAAAGTTAGCATCATGAGACTGTGGAGCTCTTAAGGTGAGAGGTGTGCCTTATTTACCTTTGTGTCTCATTATCTAGCACCGCGCCTGTCAAATGCCTGCTGAGCACCTACTATGCACTAGGATCTGAGGCTTACAATCATGAGCCAAATAGATGTGGTTCTTGCCCTCATAAAGTTATCATGATTTAGCAGAACATAATACATTCTGTATTACTAAGGGAAACTAAGAGTTTATGGGATTTCTTGGACTCAGGAGTTAATATTAGGGTTGATCACCAAATGAATCGGATGATCAAAGTGGGTTAAAGTGACACTTTAAGCACTTTGGGAGGCCGAGACAGGCGGATCACGAGGTCAGGAGATTGAGACCATCCTGGCTAACACGGGGAAACCCCGTCTCTACTAAAAAATACAAAAATCTAGCCGGGCGAGGTGGCGGGCGCCTGTAGTCCCAGCTACTTGGGAGGCTGAGGCAGGAGAATGTCGTAAACCCAGGAGGCGGAGCTTGCAGTGAGCTGAGATCCGGCCACTGCACTCCAGCCTGGGCGACAGAGCGAGACTCCGTCCCTCTCAAAAAAAAAAAAAAAAAAATTACACATTAACATTTTCTGATAACAGGTACGAAACTAACCCTAGTTTGAGTTTCTTAGAGAAGTCATCACTCTTGGCAAAGAGATGAAAATAAGCTGTATTACTCAGCACTTTGGGGTAACAGAAATGATGATGATGACAAGAGTGGCAGTCATAGCTAGTATGTGCTAAGTGCTCATGATGTGCCAGGCAGGGTGCTCAGAGCTTTGCAACCCTTATTCTGTTAGTCTCATGAGCAGTGGACAAAGACTGTCATGCTGTTCTCCCAGCTCTGCCACTAACCTGCAGCGTGACTCTGGTAAATCACTTTGCTTCTCTGGATCTCTGTGTTCTTGTCTATAAAGTGAGGGGTTTAGATTAAATGCTGTCTATGACTTTCAAGTCTATGATACCACTGTCTTTGCATGCCTTATTAACGGTCAACAGAGAAATGTTCAGTTAGAGGCTTAAGTTTAGACTTCACTCATTTCTCTCGTTTAATTCTCTAACACCCTGTTTGAGGCATGGAAAATGCATGGAGATGCATCAAGTTTTGCTCATATACTAGGGCACTGTAGAGCATCTACAGATGACATTTCTTAAACAGGGCCCCAAATTAGGAAGGTATATACATGACTATCTCTAGAACTATCCTGTTTGTTTAACTACTGAATTTACTTTACCAAAGAGTTTTTCTTTTTATAAATAATAAAGTATTAGATATTACATTCAAAGAGTATGTTCATGATATCACATTATTTGCTTATAAACAGACTATAGAACTTACGCTAAATTTATGAGACGTGCAACAGAATGTTACAGCGTTCTTGAGCCACCACTGTTTTACAAATTTGGCATCTACAGGCCTCAAAAGGCTGAAATGTTTTAAATTTATTTACACCCTGCAGTTTCCTTAGGGAACTGTTTTCCATAAGCTAATGAGGCGCTGGTGCAAGGCCTCTCTGTTATTCCTGGCAGGCACACTGAGACACATCGCCTGCTGCTCTGCTCTTTTCCTCAGTAGTCTACTGCAAATAATAAATATGGGGAAATACATCATCCCTTTGAATGTGGGAGCCAAGCTGCAGGGCTGCCAAGGTTAAAACAAAGCAATCGCAAGCTTGGAGCTCGTTCATGTCCTGTACCACATGTGCCCGCACTTTAGGGGCACTCTGAACGTGGCCTTTATCATATCAATTTGCTTATTCTGAGCACAAAGTTAGTCTTTTCAAATCTCTGTGAAACAGGTCTTTCCAAAGAAGTTGCGTTTTGTGGATTAAATTCTATCCTGAGTTTAGGGAACTTGTCTTCTGGATTATCAAATCGTGAGGATTTATCGAGCACCTCCAAGGTGCCTCGCCCTGTGTTGATGGGAGCTATGAAAAGAGGGGAGCAGAGTATATGTCTTGCTTTCACATGTGGTCATGGTCACTCTGGAGGGGGTGTTTCAGATTACAAAGGCTGCTCTAAGCAGGGGTGGCAACCTCATGTATCCACCCAACTTCCTGGCGGAGGCCTGGGTGCACCCTTGGTACACAGCAAGCTTCCAATGACAGAATGAATGAGTAGGGGTTGCTGCTTTGCTTCTGGTCTCCCCTGAGAGCAGTCTAGTGATGGAGGTTACACTGATATTAACATCAGCACAGCCTGAGGACTAAACAGAAGTGGGTTAAATAGCCACAGGGTTTTCTCAGCCCCCAAACTCAGCCCCTAAAGCATGCAGATATTCTCACCTCCAGCTCTCCTTTGATATCACCCTCTTCCAGCTTAACTCCATATGGGCAATTAAGTCTGACTGATTTAATTGGACACGTTTCCTCCTTCTCTTTACTGCTTTGTTTTCTCTGCTTGTCACTCAGAGCTGGTTGAGGTCAACCCACAAGTGTTTCTTGAGTTGGGGGAGGCAGTAAAGGGATTTTAAAAAATCTATTTGGTGGCTCATGAGAAATGGTCTCTTCAATAATTAAGCAGATGTTTCTGCCTTTGCTATAGTTCTTAGGTGGTCTTAGGTCCCAGAATAGAAGGTAGGCCTGATGATTTAGAAAGTCCTTTTCCAGTTCTGGAACTTTACCAGAGCCATGTTATCCTTCATGTCTGGTAGATAAGGGAGTTAAGCCCAGGTTCTGTTGCAAATTAGTCAATGTGCCTGTGGCCTTTGGATCCATTTGGGGCACACAGGGACCTATTCTAGACACAAAGTCAAATTAGACATAGCCTGGCATTCATTTCTGCCCTGCTTCTCTGAGACTGCAGACCTGAATGCTGGAAATCGCTTCATTCTGCTGCTGTTGGGAACAGTCATTTCTACTTAGGTTTTCCATATAGAGAGGTGTGACTGGAGAGAAAATCAGAAACTAGGGGGTGCTGTGAGATTGTTTCTCCCTGGCCTAGACATTACACATATAGTACCTCTATAATTATATATTTAAGACAACTTTATGAGGTGTATACCTTTTTTGCCATTTACAGATAATGAAACTGAAAATCTGAGAATCTAAGTAGCTGACCCAAACCTCACAGCTAATATTGGCAGAGCCAAGACACGTACCCAGGCTGGTATTTTTGCCCCTTACTAAACTATGGTACCTCGTTCAGTCTATCAGCTCTATGAGTGGTCTCGGCCATTGATTGAATTCTTTGCTCACCTTTGCAGGGTAGACCATCTGGTTGTGTTCCTAGGGCCCCTTTTCTGACTGAGCTCCCACAGCTCCAGGCCTCTGCAACATTCTTCCTTCTGTTTGAAATCCCTTCCCTACCTTGGTCACTGGGAGAATGTTAGTGTTGCTCAAATGTACTCCCACAGGACCCTGTGTGTGACTCTAATAAGGCTGGCATCGGTCATGCTATACTGTCCTTTTGTGTATACGTGTCTGTCTCTTTAGCATATGAAGTCGCAAGTTTCATGGAGGCCTTTTTAGACCATGCCTGATGTGGCAGATGTTCAGTAATGGCTGGATAAATGAATGGTGTAGAAAGACAAAATTTTCATCACTCCTCTCTGTGTTTCAGGACAACGTGCAACTAATTATTGCCTGAGCATGGGAAAAAATTGAGACCAGTGGATGTTACCGTCTGTTTTAAGGCAAAAGCCAGCAGTGGACTGGAGGCATCTGGGTAGGCTGTTGGTCAAAGTTCTTGTGCAGTTTTGGCACCAAGGAGGAGCAATGATAGACTATCCTCTGCTCAATTACTAGTTCCTTTAGGGTGATAAAATCGTCCTTAAAAAGGAAATGCCTCCTGGAGGGGTTAAATCTGCTGATGCTTTGGTGATATTAATTTTACTAATATTAGCTATTGTTATCTTAATCATTATTTCAATGTTATATTCAAACTACTTCCAGAGAGTCTGAGATGATCTCTTTGAGGAAAACAGAATGAGGAGTGGGATGGAGGATTAATTTTTAGGACAGAGAAATCCTGTGGGGAAGACATCATTTCAGGGAGACTTCTTCTCCCCATAATGAGGTTTTGAGTAGCTAGAAGCAATATGAGGTCATGGGGGGCTGTGATGGTGTGAGAGCCCCAGAGAATGGAACAGGGAGGATGGAGAGAGAGAGGGAAGATCAGAGAACAGTGTTATCTTTCTGATGGCAAAGACAACTTTGCAAGGGAAGATTCCCTCCCACAGTTGATGCCTGGGTCAGAGCAAGGCTTGCCAGAGAAATGACAATATTCTGTGATTGTGAAAAATTGCCTTTGAAGAGGAGGTCCTATGCTGGGTGTATATGGCACCTTGCACTTAGGAGGTCTTAATGAACATAAAACTAACCTGTGCCCAAAAGATGCCTCAATTAACTGAAACATAAGTCAGCAGAAGCCCCAATTAACTGATATATTTGGGACAATCTGCAATTAGCAGAAAGCAGCAAGAGAAAGCAAGCAGCATCTAGGATTTATAGGGGATGCTATAGGGGCCAAATTCTAGGTTAAGCAAATTGTCTACACTGCCTACAGCTTACTAATGAGAACTGATTTCCAGAATAAGTCTGGAGTCTTGCAAGATTCTCATTCATCGAAGTTAGATCTTCTGGTCAAGGTGAAGCTGGCAGGTGATGAGATTGTTCACTGAACAAATTCACTGTAACTTGCACACAAACTGAGTGGTTTACCCACTCAAAGAAGCTAATGTAGAAACCTGTACTATGGTTTTATCCAGGTAGTTCCCAGGGCCCTGTCATTGTCCCTCAGGGCCTGTGATACCTTCTTCTAAATACCTCCAATGGATTCAAATCCTTTTCTGTTAACAGTGAATGGGATTTGTGAAAACATTCCACTGGCTCGGAGTTTCAAGTTTAAGGAAGAAGATAGCTGATCAAGCTGTATAGCACTTTTGATACAGAAGGATGCATGGCTTTGACAAGTCATGGAGATGCCCACACCTGGATTAATCACTGCGATTAACTCAGCCCACCACAGAACCCAAGGCTCCCCTGTGGTCCAGGAAGGGCATATTCTGAAAAAACCCTCCTCAAATTGTGTGCCTGCCCTGCCCCAGCAGCACTGTTGGGGTGCCTTTGATGGTAGCCCACACAGCAGCTGATACCAAGACCTTTTCTGCACGTCTTTTTTCTTTTTCTTTCTTTTTTTTGAGATGGAGTCTCTCTCTGTTGCCAGGGTGGAGTGCAGTGGCGTGATCGCTGCTCACTGCAAGCTCTGCCTCCTGGGTTCAGGTGATTCTTCTGCCTCAGCCTCATGAGTAGCTGGGTTTACAGGCGCCCGCCACCACGCCTGGCTAATTTTTTGTAGAGATGGGGTTTCACCATGTTAGCCAGGATGGTCTTCATCTCCTGGCTTCATGGAAGCACAGTCCAGGGGAGATCTTGGGCTGACACTAAGGAGTATTCATGGACTCCTGTTGAACCACTGGGGAGAAGGTGTTTTGCTTGCAGAGTAGTGAAAGAGCAGTGAGACATGGGCTTTGGGTTTGCATAGCTGGATTTGAATTCTGACACTGACTGGCCCTTGAGAATCATGAGATCCCTTGGAGCCTCAGTTTTCCCACATTAGATGGATATAACAACCATAGAGGGTGATTAAGAGACTGCAAGAGAGTACATGGAAAATGCCTAGTGCATAATGGAATCTTTCTGTGATTAACTCTCACTTGCCCTTAATAGTTTTGCTTAGATATGCCTTCCTTCAGGAAATCTCCTCCTCCTAAATCTGTTAGGCACCTCTTCCATAGACACTCTCCTTTCTCACCACCACGCTTAAGACACTTCAAAGCATGTGTTTTCTAACCTTTCCACACTAGGTAAACTCTCTCTTGTTCCCTGATACCTAGCACAGTGCCTGACACATTGTTAGTTCTTTGTACTCATTTGTTGAATGAATGAAGTAAATGAATAAATGGTAGATAGTATGTGTTCCAGTCATATGAGGATTGAGAGAAGAGCCTTTCTTTTTTAGCAGAACCAATCTGGAGCTAAGATTTTTATGGGTCTAATTTAGTGCTGCCAAACCATGGAGCTCCAGGAATGGTTACCTCGCTGAGGCAGCCTGACCCCAGACCCACTAATTCCTTTTGCCCTGGCCACAGCTAGTAGTAAAGGTGGTCACCTATGACAGGTGAGTCAAGAGGGGGAAATGACACTTCTTTTGCTATTACAAGTATTAAAACACTTGGTGACTGTGGTCAGTAGTCAATAGAGTTGAGTTGATTGAAGAAAGCCAAATGTTTTCTTTTTCTTTTTGAGGCGGAGTCTGACTCTGTCGCTCAGGCTGCAGCACAGTGGCCAGATCTCAGCTCACTGCAAGCTCCGCCTCCCAAGTTCACGCCATTCTCCTGCCTCAGCCTCCCGAGTAGCTGGGACTACAGGCGCCCGCCACTTCACCCGGCTAGTTTTTTGTATTTTTTAGTAGAAACGGGGTTTCACCGTGTTAGCCAGGATGGTCTCGATCTCCTGACCTCGTGATCCACCCGTCTCGGCCTCCCAAAGTGCTGGGATTACAGGCTTGAGCCACCGCGCCCGGCCAAATGTTTTCTTTAGAGTCTGCTTTAGAGGTTAGTGATTAGAACTGTTTATTTCAGGCTTGATTCTACTCATTAGGTTGAGAGAGGGGTGAGGACACTGCTGTCAGACTCATATGGGCTATGAAGGGTCTTGCTTTAGCCCTGGGCATGTGTCAGGAATGTCAGACATGTTGATCTGTGCCTGCCACCTAGCACTCTGTGTGGGGAATGGATGTGGAGGCAGAAGACCTGAGTTTATGTGACATCTCACGCCCTTGCTGGTTGATTCCTTAACCTTTCTGACCACCCAGTGTTTCAGAGTCTCAGTTTCCTTGTCTGTAAAGTGGACACAGAGTACTGATTTCAGGCTTGTGAGGATGAAATTAGTGCTATATCAAGGTAAGAAGTCATGAAAGATAATAATCTCTGGCAGTGGCACAAGTCAAACACACTGAGCATTGATGGGAGCACTTTCTGTCATGGCAGGTATGGAGAAACTTAGTACTCCTCTATTGCTCTTTCCTGTGATGAAATCAGCAAGCTAGTCCCAGTTGGCATATATGTAAATAGAAAAATAATATGGCCAAAGTAAACAGAAGTGGGAAATTGCATTTGTATAATTTAAAAATAGTTTATTTTTTAAAAATTCAAGTCATTTGTTTTCATTCAAGCCATTTCCTCTTGATTTGAGTGGATTTTTTGTTGTTGTTAATTGTACTTTGCTTTGAGCTTTCCCTATTTATTTCAAGACCAGATACCATTCTTTTGTTGACATAACCACTGACCTTATTAAAAGTTTGTCCAGATAAATCATGATTTTTTAGATAAGAGAGACACAAACACAAACATGGAAAACTGGTCACCACATGGAGACTGGGATAAATAAATGCTTTATAATTGGTTAATAAGGGCACATGTTGGCCTACAGTTTTGATTTATCTTTTCAATCCATTTACAGCCTCACTGGGAAATAGGGAAGGGCTGAGCGTTTACTTGAAGATTTGCACAGAGTGTTACATTTTTAAGAAATTTCCAATGCATTTTGATTCAGACAAGCTTTTGTTGGCTGAGAAATTACCTGATGCACCCAAAATGCTTTTGCAGAGTGTGGTGTTGAGTGCCATTTTATTCCCATGAACTAGAAGTTCAGTACAAAAGGCCAGGATTGAGAAATGCAGTCTGACATTTTATATACTTACTTATATCTCACTTACATCTGAGCCTCTCCTGAAAGTTAAAAGTTTAAATTTTCCAAGTATATTTGGGGAGGGGAGTGGAGAAACTCTCAAGGCCTGAGAGGTACAGAGGCATCTCATTTGTGGGACAGTTCAGACTTTCCATTTCTTTATTATGTGTGCATGGTGGAAAGCTCTCTAATGTTAAAAGTAAATAATGTCCTTTAAGCTATAGCACTCAGATTAGTTAGTTTAAATATTGTGTATTTGTAACCACAGCCAGATTATTTGATAACACCTGTCTCTGTCTATTATCAGAGAGCACTTGGAATGCATTTCTCCTATTTTATTAAGTTTTGTTTCATGAAAAGGGGTAGATGTTTTAAAATATGATAATGAGTTTATAAAACTTCAGTTTCAGATGTCAAAAATGGTTGTTTGTTGATGAGAACACAGCATGCCCAAAGCAGAAAGGCTTTTATTACTACCATTCAGGTTTACCTGCTTTTAAGTCTTTTTGGTACTAGATAGGGAGGAGTGAATGTACTGTGAGTCTTTTTGGTACTAGATAGGGAGGAGTGAATGTACTGTGTTGATATATAATCATTTTAGTTATCTGCCCCGTCTTAATTTGTCTGCATATTTAGTGTAATTATCTTATTCATCTGCATTGTCTTAGGATGCAAGGGGGAATTTGACTACCCTTTCTGCAATCTTTTCCTCCCATCAGAGTCTCAGAATCTGCTCTTCTATTTCCACCCCTACTAACTAGCAGAGTAAGACTGACCAGTTTCCAACTAATCAATTACTTGAGTTACCATGTCCTACAGATTTCTGCTTTGCTGTATCTCTCGACTCTGTTGCCTTGTTCATTTCCAACACCACTCTGCCAGTCCAGGCTTTGATCCGCGTATGGCTGGACTAACTGCTCATCTACCTAATGTGGCTCATTCTCCATAGCACTATCAGACTAATTCTCCTAATGTGGAGCTTGACTCCTACTACTTTCTGCTTAAAGCACTGCCTGCTAAATAGCCAAGTGCCAGCCTCTCCATCTGGCATTTAAGCTGCTCACACGATGGCTCCAAACATTCATTGAAGAAAACACTCAGAACACACTGATGGTTCTGGGGATATGGTGGCAAACAGGACAGCAAGTTGCCCCTGTCATTATGGATCTTATATTCTAATGAGGGAGACAGATTTTAAATAGCTTATGATGAAATTAATTATTTGAAAATCATGTAAAGAACTGCAGAGGAGAAGCACCATGTGCTTGGAAACTGTGCTGTGAAGTCAGGGAAGGCAAGCTGAACTCAAGAAGCTGTTCTGAAGTGTGAGCTGAAGCACATTAGATGGAGTATGACTTGGGGGAGGGAGACTGGACGAGCAAAGGGGAGGACCCAGGAAACAGCCTGTGGGAAGGAGTAAGGTACACATGTGAGGAAGTCACAGAAGTCTTAGACTAGGGAGGCAAGGGGCAGGGCCAATCCTAGAGAGGACAGTTGGCTCCATAGGCCTGGGAAAGATTTTGGACTTTCTTCTCTGGGTAGTGAGAAACTGAGTCGGATGTGACATGGCCAGACAGGAGTTTTTAAAAGTCACCCTGCAATGGGAGAAAGGTCTAGAGGCAGGCCTGGGTGCATGCAGGAAGACCAGTTAGGAAGCTGTTACAGAAACCCAGATGAGAGACTACTGTTGCTTCATGAGGGTGGGAACAGTACAGGGATGGAGGAGAGTCAAACTTGAGAAATATTTTGGAGGATTTGGTGATTGTTTGGACATGCAAGTAAGGGAGCACCAGAATGACTGTCAGGGTGGGGGTAACATTCTCCAAACTGTGGAATACTGAAGGAAGGCTGGATTTGGGGAGAAATGTCATGTTTAGTCGTTACTTTCTGTAAGACATTCAAATAATGACTTGTAGTAAGCAAATACATCTAAAGGCAGTATTGTGTAGTGATTAAAAGCATGGTCTCAGCAGCCCATGTGACCAGCATCTGTGCAACCTTGGGAAAGTTACCTAACCTTTCTGTGCCTTACAGTTTCTTCATCTGTAAAATGTAGAGATGCAAATGAGTTTAGTATACATAAAAACTTAGATTGGTGCCTGGTACACAGTGAATACTATTTAAATGTTAGTCGTTATTACTATTATTTATATACAAGTCCAAAGCTAAAAGAAGTCTGGGCTGTTCGTATAAACTTGGGGCTTGTTCTTAAATAGTAAGTGAAGACACATGTGGGGATAAGGCTGTCTTGGGAATGCATATAGAGTGAGGGAGGAAAAGGGCCTAGTTCCAGGTCTCTAGGAATCTGGGAGTGGACTGAGGATGGTAAGCGAGCCAAGGCGCTGCGGACTGAATGGAACAGAGAAAGGGAGAGAGGAGAAATTCAGAAGCAGACAGAAGAGTGTGTTTTGAGGAGTAGAGAGTTATTAGCAGTGTCAAATGCTGCTAGGAATGCCTTAATGCTAAGACTGGAAATTGACTGTGTGATTTAGCAAGCTGTCGAAAACTTTCCTGAGTTGTAGGTGGCAAAGTGGAGGTTGAGGACAACTTGAAGAGTGAGGAAAGAGGGACACATTAAGTGAAAACAAACAATTTGAGAAGTTTGGTTTTTCAGAGATGCAAACTTCAGCCAGGAACATAGGGCTACCCCCTGGTCAAGTGTAAGCCAATCTATAAGGACCAGCCCTAAAGAGAGTCTACATCCACTTTGGCTTGTGACAGAGAACCGTAACCCCCCCCTCAGTCATGGCCTTCAATGGGATGGAGGAGTTGGCCTCAGAGGTCTCCTGCCTTGCAAGGTTCTGGCAGTGGTGAAAGTGGCCTGTGTTAGCACGATTGCTCTAGGCATCAGTGGCCTTGACTTCGGCAGTGGCCAACAAAAAGATCCCACCACATGAAGAAGATGATGAAACATGAAGGACTGGGGAACATGCAGCCAGGCTCTTTGTGGAGGGTGTGCTGGGCCTCTGACTCAGAAGGAACCTGGCCTCCAGACTAGGAAGAGTGGACTTTGAGTCTGGGCTCAAATGCTTGGGTTTGGGAAGACCATTCTTCTAACGTGAGTTTAGAGGAAACTCCAGATCAAAGTAACACTTTATAAAGGTGTGTACCATCGCCTTGGGAGAGGGAACCTGGGAGAGTAACCAGGTTCGGGTTGAAAATCCATGTTTTGTGGGAATGTTCTGCTTTTGGGAAAACCTTCTTCTAATGTTTTTGATTGCAAAGGGTGCAAGCTGCACATGCTGTGACTTGCTAATGATTACTGGGATGTGGAGGTGAACCATCTTGGGTCATCTGATCATGATGCCAGGCCACTAATGGGTTCCAGGCAGGCTGGATTCATAATCGTGAGGTTGGATCTCATAAGGGAGAGAGTCACTGAGATTGATGATATTCACTTTCTATAGCTTCCTTCCTCAATCCTGCCCCAAACATGACGCCTTTTTGTGAGAGAAAGAAGCAAATAAGAAGCAAAACGTATAGTCAGTTATCATTATTCATAGTAGTTAAATACTATAAAGTTATGTGAACACTGATTTAGTGAATACTAAACCGTTGAGCCTAGGGGAAATACAGGGTTACGTTAATGTGAGCTTTTGGTTATAATACTTTCATCAACTAATCAATGCATAGCCTTGTTTTATGTGTGTTACTGTTTAAAGACACTTATGCAATATTAATATATGTTGTTGATTAACGTTGAACCCATGGTCAGCAGCATACCACTCATGTCAGAACAAAGCTTATTTAACAAGGTATTTTCTCTGTAAGGCATATCAGTCTTCTTGTTCTTAGGAAAGTTATACAACACTACATTGGGGGAGGCGCATTTTAAGCAACAAAGTTACCAAGAAAAAGCACAAAAAAATGCAAACCATATGGCACCAACTATGCCATGAAAGGACACTGGTTTCCAGCAGGAGAGCTGAGACAAAAAGGCAGAGCACCACCTTGTGTGAGCTCAACTGGGAAGCTGCACATCAGGCCACTCAGGTTTTTCACCTGCTCTGTGCTTGCACGTGCTTGTAAATGACTGCAAAAGTGGGGCAAATCATTATTTTGGGATTACAAATAGATTTTAGTGACTGTATGAATTAACAAATATGAATTTCAGAAATAATGAGGATCTGCTGTATATTAGCCTTTCGATGTTCGTGGCTGTCTATAATTTGGCTATAAGTTGATTATTCTAGATGCCATTTAACTCACCTTCTTACACTGAGATTCCATGATTGTCTCAAGAGTCAAAAACCAATCAGTTCAAATGTCTGCACCTTTTATACCTAAACTGCAGCACAGTGGGGAGCTGTGCAGAAAGATGACGGACATTCTCAGACTTGCTCTTCTCATGGCTGCAGGATGTTTGTGGCAGTGCTGAGCATCCTATCTGGACACAACAAAAGAGGAACTGTTTCTTCTTGTTCTGTTAGTGAAAAATCCTTCCCTAAAACATTCCAAGAGATTTGTTCTCACATCTCATTGGCTACGAATATGTCACATGTCTATCCATTCACCGGCAAGGGTAATAAGACCCCCATCACTGGCACAAACCAATCCTATTTAACCCCCTGGGGCTAGAGCTGTGCCAACTTCTGAAGCACATGGCTTTGTAGAGAAAGTGATTTTGAACAAAACTGGGGCTCTGATGAGAGGACAAGGGAAATGGATTGGAGATAATCAGACTGTAGTGTCTACCATACTTAGTAAAGGAATTTTGCATTACTATATGAAAAATCTTTTAATCTCAAATTGAATGTGTGCTTTATTTTTTGTTAGAGTTTCCAGCACCCAGCAGACTGTCAGGCCAATTCCTAGATACTTCTTTTTGGAGGAAATCTTCAGAGGGTTGGTTTTTCTTCAGACACATATGAAAGAACTTGTGATTAGAATCATGGGGGAAAAACTGTGGGTGAGAACTTAAGGGACTTAATCTTGCTATGGTAGAATAAAGTGGGGTGCTGATTCATTGCTACTACTCCCCGTCTGATTGCCTACCTTAAGTTGGGCTGATCTTTGTTGATTGCCTGACCAATAGATTGTAGTGAAAGTAAAGTTCTGGGACTTCTGAGGCTAGGTCATAAGAAGTCTGTCAACTTTGTTCAAGACCTCTTGGAATACTTGTTCTTGGAATCTACCCACTATGTTGTGATGAAGTCCAAGTACCCCATGGAGAAGAACCAAAGCTCCTAGATCCCAGCCTGGTTAAGCTCCCAGTTAATAGCCAGCATCAGCTTGCTAGATATGTGTGTGTGCCATCTTGGAAGTATACCCTCCAGCCCCAGTGAACCTCCCCAGCTATTATTTCATGGAATAGAGATGATCCATCTCTGCCAAGTTCTAGCCTAAATGCAGATTCATTAACAACCTAAGTGATTATTTTTATTTTGAACCTCTACATTTTGGGGTGTTTTGTTACTCAGCCATAGATAACCAGAACACTTACTGCAAGAGAAAGCAAGACAGACTCAAAACTGCAATAATTCCAGCTGGATGCTTCAGAAACCAAGAGGCCTTTAGTTAGACTTCTGTTGATCACCCTATCCCCAGTGTGGTGCTCCACAGCCCTCATCAAGTGAATGAATGCCCATTTTGCCCTTTATACATTCAGAATATGCAGGGAATAAGAAGAAACTTTCAGGCCATTCTTTTCTAGGAATATGATTTCAAGCTGTAGTTTTTTTCGGGTTTTTTTTTTTTTTTTTTAGAACATTCAGAAAAATCCTAGAATCAAAGGCTTAAAAGGGAGCAGGTGCAGCTTGTCACCCTGCCCCAGGGTTACTTGGCACTTCATTCATAAGCTTTCCAGCAAGGATGCTTTAAGCCTCTTCTTGTATTGTGTTTGCTAATGTCCTGTTGGCGTAAGTGAGAGATATGACCAAGCTCAGATTCCAGGGTAGAGAAATAGGCTCTTCTTCTTGATGGGATTGATGGGAGGAACTGCAAATGATTGGGCTTGTTTTGGCCAATCTATAATACCTATATAGGAATCTGTAATTCCTAAAGTGCCATGATGCTAAGTAACCTCCAAGGAGGTGGAAGGAGCACTGACAGGTGTCAGAAAAGAGTCTAGTGCCGGTGCTGCCAATTTTTTTCTTTTTTTCCCTGTGGATCCTTAGAAAAGTCAACTCATCTCCTCTACCCGACCCCAGATGCAGGAACTGAAGCACATGCAAACTGTTAAGCTCAGTAATGGCTAAAGTCCCTTCCAGTATCCCTTCCAGTACCCTAATTTTATCTTTTTTCCCCAGCAGAGGAGTCAGGTTCAAAGTACACATTGTGGTAACTAAAAACATACTGGAGTGTGTTGTTTTATGGCAGTACAGGGCACCTCCCGACCAGCCAAACCCTGAGGCAAGACTCGGAATGAACCAGGCAGTTGCCAGTGCCAAGGGCCAGCACAGCTGCGGCCACTTCCCTCTCCTTTCAAGTTTGACTCGGGTGAGTGGGAGGTGGAAATCATTTTTATTTCTGGTCTGCTTCCTGCTGATTGTGAGTCTTCCATTCATACCCTGTGCACATTGAATCTCACCTCCACGGTCCTACATAGAGCTGGTTTCTCCTTTTACAGGTGTTTTCTTTTGCGGAGGTGGTGGATTGATGTGGCCACATTTTCCAAATACAAATAAGCCAGCATGGAAGGAGCCCTTGAAAGTAGAGTGCCTAGAGCCAAGTCTTGGAACTGTGGGGTGCCCCAGCCTCTTGGGGCCGCTCTCGCTTTGCTTCTCCTTGCTTTGCCAGTGAGGTGGCAATGGTGATGATTGTCCACTTTAAGAAAGCAGCAGTCAAAAACTTGAGGGGAGAGGACATCAGGAATAGTGTCCTCTGGGGTTGGGGGCAGAATTGTGAATTTTGTCTTTCACCCACAGAAACAGCCAGAATGATGAGAGGTTATGTGGCTTTTCACATCCTCACAGCTCCTATCCCACACCTCTCTTCAGAGATGCATCCCAGGAGCCTGAATACAACCCTCTTAGTGGCCTCTTTCTCTCTAGCCTTCCCATGTTTCCTTACAAACAGAACCACTGGCAGAGAAAGCACTGGAAGGAAAAAGGAGCCCCAGAAGAGCAGCCTCCGTGCCTAAGGTGTGGAGAGGAGCTGATAGGCAGAGTGGGGTTAAGAGCCTCAGGGCTCTGTGAATCCCCCTGGCAGCAACTCCCCTAATACCCCCTCCATTCCAATCCAATCCCACAGACTGCCCCAGAGACCCTGCAGGGCCAGTGCCAACAGGAGAGCTCAAAGGCCCAGGGCTTACAGCTCCTGAGCTGGGCTTAATTCTCTGCATCAAAATAATACAGACCATGATGGTGGTAGTGGCTGTGGTGAGTGGAAGAGGAAGTGAAGGGTAGGAAAGAATCAAACGGAGCTTGCCAGACCGTCCTACAACTGCGAGCTTTTGGGTAAGTGTGGAGACTCCTTTTATTCTAATGTTGCTGCTTCCAGCAATCGAGAGAAAACCAGAAAGAAAACAGGAGCTAGGAACTGGCTGCCCTTTCTATGCTATGAGCTATTCAGCAGAAGGCCTGCCCAATAATGGTCAGTTTCTTTGGGAGTAAAAAATTAAACAGGGTTAGAAGATTTCCAGGTAAGTGTAGTGACTCTCACCTAATGTCTAATGACTGTTGGGACAATATAAAATAGTGAGTGTTGAAAGGGAGACCATGATTGTGAGCTACAGTGATCACTGTTGGTAGCAAATGGGGACAGGTGAGTGTGTGTCAAGAGCACAATCAGGGAAGGGTTTGGGATGTAAGATAAGAAGGAGAAGTTGTTGGAGAGTTGAGTAAATATGAATTACTGAAAAAAGGTAAGGGAGATCTTGGAAGAACAACAGACAACACAATTGAGTTGGCCAAGGATATTTTGCAAGTCCCTCAGCAGCAGAGGGATAGAGTCACAGTTGTCTGCTTTTTGGCAGACAGCTGATACCATGGAGAGGCAGGGAGAGAAGAGATGACCGAGAGGCTGACTTTGAGAAGGCAGCGAACTTTGTAGAAGAGTTTTGTATTTTGGATAAAAGGGCCATGAAATGGAAATTCTTAGAAGCATTCCCTCCAACTACTGCTTAAGATGTTTCCCGATCCACTCTGTCCAGGGCTGGGCATGATGAAAGATTAGAAGTAACTTGTATAACCAATAAATCCTCAGCCTTATTAGTCTATGTCCTGCAAATAAGAATGCACTTTCTTTTAATATCCCAATTAATTTGCTGGAGTACCCATTGGCCTAATTGCAGGAAATTAGTTTCTCTGAAATGTTCCCCAGCTAATTCTAAGATAACTTCCTTACTACATAATTAAAAGGGCTCAACCAAGTTACTGCTCTGAGAACAAAGGGATAGGCTGCTTCAAAGGCAAATTCTGGGTTGCATCCAGAAGGCAGTGACTTTTTGTTACTTTCAGAAGAGACGTTCTTTTTTCAGCTTTCAAGAAAGCTAAATTGGTCTCTGTAGATACCTTATTTCAATGCAGACAATTAAGTACCTACTGTGTAGCCAACTTGCTGCTCTGCTATCCCTAGGCTCCTGTCCTTGCTCATGTTCCAGGGTAGCCCATCACCACATCACAGGTGAGCCAGAGCAAAGAAGAAAGGAAAAGTGGCAAGGCCTGGAAATTGCACACACATTTTTTTTTTGTATCCCAGAATTCATGTACATGTTCAAATGTAGCTGCAAAGGAGGGTGAACATGTAGGTTTTACTCTGAACGACCATGTATCCAGCTATAAATACTTTAACAGTAGAAGAAAAAGAAATCATAAAATGAGTGAAAAGCATAGCTTTTGCTATAGGCATCTAACATATATACATGCCTTTTTTTTTCATTGAATACTTACAATAACACTGCAAGATTATTATAGTGTCCCTATGAAATGTAGGCTTAGAGAGACACCTTCCATTGGCTGAGTCTACCAGGAAGCCAGAGGGCAAGGAAGCCTCATGTAGATAGAGAGCACAGGAGGGAAAGGTTAGGGAATGGATGTGAGAGCAAACGGGTCAGTGATGGGCATGCCATTTGGAAGTCACTGTGGACTTGGCACGTGGGAGAATCCCTACATCCTCAGTAAAATGAAAATATTTATTTGATGGATATGTGCCAGAAGAATATATGCCTAATTCAAGCACGTAGGAAAAAAGAGAATTCAGATAGTACCGAGTCTGAGATTTGTAGTACAAGGTCAAAAGGGAAATCCTTTGTTAGTTGTTTTCTGAAAACGCTTGTGTGTCCGGAATTGGTTCCTTCCAGTGGGTTCTTGGTCTCATTGACTTCAAGAATGAAGCCGCAGACCCTCGCAGTGAGTGTTACAGTTCTTAAAGATGGTGTGTCCAGAGTTTGTTCCTTCTGATGGGTTCGTGGTCTTGCTGACTTCAGGAGTGAAGCCGCAGACCTTTGCAGTGAGTGCTACAGCTCTCAAAGGTGGCGCATCTGGAGTTGTTTGTTCTTCCTGGTGGGTTTGTGGTCTCGCCGACTTCAGGAGTGAAGCCGCAGACCTTCACAGTGAGTCTTACAGCTCTTAAAGGTGACACATCCAGAGTTGTTTGTTCCTCCTGGTGGATTCGTGGTCTTGCTGACTTCAGGAGTGAAGCCTCAGACCTTCGCAGTGAGTCTTACAGCTCTTAAAGGTGGCGCATTCGGAGTTGTTTGTTCCTCCCAGTGGGTTTGTGGTCTTGCTTACTTCAGGAATGAAGCCGCAGACTCTGGCGGTGAGTGTTACAGCTCATAAAGGTAGTGTGGACCCAAAGAGTGAGCAACAGCAAGATTTATTGTGAAGCGCGAAAGAACAATGCTTCCACAGCGTGGAAGGGGACCCAAGCAGGTTGTCTGTGCTGGCGCAGGTGGCCAGCTTTTATTCCCTTATTTGGCCCCGCCCATGTCCTGCTGATTGGTCCATTTTACAGAGTGCTGATTGGTCCATTTTACAGAGGGCCGATTGGTCCGTTTTTACGGAGTGCTGATTGGTGTGTTTACAAACCATTAGCTAGACACAGTGCCGATTGGTGCGTTTTTACAGAGTGCTGATTGGTGCGTTTACAAACCTTTAGCTAGACACAGAGCACTGATTGGTATATTTACAAACCTTCAGCTAGACATAGAGCACTGATTGGCGCATTTTTACAGAGTGCTGATTGGTGCATTTACAAACCTTTAGCTAGACACAGAGCACTGATTGGTATGTTTACAAACCTTCAGCTAGACATAGAGCGCTGATTGGTGCATTTTTACAGAGTGCTGATTGGTGCGTTTACAAACCTTTAGCTAGATACAGTGCCGATTGTTGCATTTTTACAGAGTGCTGATTGGTGCATTTACAAACCTTTAGCTAGATACAGAGTGCTGATTGGTGTGTTTACAATCTTTTAGCTAGACAGAAAAGTTCTCCAAGGCCCCACCCGACCCAGAAGCCCAGCCGGCTTCACCTCTCACTTGTCCCTCCCACCCAAGCTGTACATGGGGAAGATATATCTGTGAACATTTGATAGAACTTGGGTGTGGAGAATAAATGCAAAATTAATACCAAATCAGATGTTCCTGTTGTCCTCACACAAACTTGAAATGATGCCAGCATCTATACAGTATGGAAATAAAGCTGTTATAAATACTATCCAGTATACCCTAAACCTTCCATTTCCCCACTGTTCCCTGGTCTCTCCTGCCTCCTGGCCTCTGTACATGCTGTTCCACTTGAAACTACACGCCCTAAATGTCTCTTCCCACTCCTGCCTTCTAAACCCTTTTCTATTTTCCTTTGTTTGGCAAATTGCTTCTCATCCATTATGCCTCAGTTGCATACCACTTGTTCTAAAAGGCTCTTCCCAAGTCTGAATTAGACTTGTCTTCTATGTTCCTAATACATCACTACCACTAGTAATAATAATATTAATAGTTAGCAGTTACTGAGTACTTGACATGTTCCAAGTGCTGTGCTAAGTTCTTTCTATGCATTACCTCATTTGAAAACCCCAGTAAGGTATGTACTGTTATTACTATGTTTTAGAGATGAGGAAACTGAAGATCACAGAGGATAAGTTTATTGATTTCTTGAGACTACCATAACAAATTACCACAAACCTGGTGGCTTAAAACTTGGCTAGACTTGAAGCCCTAGGAGCCAGACTGTGTCTTACTGATGCCTACTATTTTCACACCATAGTGCCTGGTTGGTGATGCATTTTCAATAACTGTATGTTGAATGAATAAATCAGTGTCAGGTACTGTTAAGAATGCAGAACTGTTGAGGGCGTATTGTTCAATCTGAGTCATTACCCTGGCTATAGAACCTGGCACTTCATTGTCTCATGGCTCCCCACTACCCCCTTTTCTGAAGGTGCTACTCACTTCCTGGGCTGTGTGGCTGTTGCTGGTGCCCTGAGTGGGCTGGAGTCTGAGCTGACAGCCCAGGTTTTCTGGTCTGCCCTCATGCCTAGCATCCCAGGCCTATCTGAGTGCCTCTCCACTTCTGGAATAGGATGAAGTACCACTCCGTAGGGATGCACCCCAGTTTCCTGAGCAGTGGAAGGGGGACTAGATGATACAACTGAGAAATGTAGGGGATCAGGTCCCCATTGGGTAAGAGCTCCATCAGTAGGAAGCAGGGAAATTTAGGTTTACAGATCATCTCAGAAAAGACACTGTGATAATGTGTGCTTCTGTAGATGCTTTTTGACAGAATGTAAAAATTGTGTATAACTTTCAAATGTTTCTGTGACATTTTCTGCTTGGTCCAAAAAGTTCTTGGATTGTAATTTTAAAAACCCACACATATTTATGTAAATATAAAATACAACATCACATTTAGGTGGCGAAAAACCCTGTATCTTTCCTCCTGACTTACCTGCTAAAAACCCATATGGTGATGTTAGCATTTACCTTTCTTATCCCACATTCACTAAATGGTGCTATTCATATAGTTGCTGTTCATGTAAGTGCTTATATAGTTACAGAAATGAGAAATACAGATATAATGGAATGATTAAAAATGGGCAGGGACTGTGTGATGAGAGGCCTGGGCTGGGCCCTGATTCTGAAGAGGAGGCCATGAACTCCGGCTGGTCTCAGAGGCGGCAGCCAGTGGAGTGCAGTGGGGCAGGAGGACAAGTGACTTGAGGAAGGTAGTGAGGAGGGGAGAGGGCATTCCAGAGGGAGGAGGGACCGGTATGGGCAAAGGACAGAGGCTGGAGCTCCTATGTCATGACACCTCTTCTTTCAATTGTTTCTTGCTTGGACCCCATGATAGTCCTTTTTTTAAAAAATTGAGATAAATTTATATAACATAAAGTGAGCCATTTTAAAGTGGACAATTCAGTGGCGTATAGTATTTCTCAGTGCTGTACAACCATCACCTCTATCTCTTTCCAAAACATTTTTTATCACCCCAAACGAAAGCCCTGGACCCATTAAGTAATGTTATAGACTGAATGCTTGTGTCACCCTGAAATTTGTATGTTGAAGTCCTAATCCCCAGTGTGATGATATTGGAGGTGGAACCTTTGGGAGGTGATTAGGTTTCTATGAGGTCATGAGGGTGGGGGACCCATCATGGGATTAGTGTTCTTTTAAGTAGAGGAAGGGACGTGAGATCTCTCTCTGTATGTACACATCAAGGAAAGGCCCTGTGAGGACATAACCAGGAAGAGGGCCCTCACCAGGAACCCCACCATGCTGGCACCCTCATCTTGGACTTCCTAGTTTCAGGAACCATTACGAACCCAGTCTATGGTATTTGTTACAGCAGCCCGAGCAGACTAAGACAAGCAGTTACCACTCATTCCCACTTTCTCCCCGACCCTGGCAATCACTAGTCTGCTTTCTGTCCCTATGGATTTACCTATTCCAGATATTTTATGTAAATGGAGTCATGTAATATGTGGCCTTTTGCATCTGGCCTCCCATTCTGGTCTTTTTAACATGTCTTCCATTTTTCTCATTGCCCCTTCCAATCTGTTCTCTACAAGCAGTTACACTGCTCTTTCTTTTTCCTTTCTCTTTCTTTGATGGAATCTTGCTCTGTTGCCAGGCTGGAGGGCAGTGGCGTGATCTCGGCTCACTGCAACCTCCGCCTCCCAGGTTCAAGCGATTCTCCTGCCTCAGCCTCCTGAGTACCTGGGACTACAGGCACATGCCACCATTCCCAGATAATTTTTGTATTTTTTAGTACAGACAGAGTTTCACCATGTTGGCCAGGATGGTCTGAATTTCCTGACCTTGTGATCTGCCCACTTCAGCCTCCCAAAGTGCTGGGATTACAGGTGTGAGCCACCACACCTGGCCTACACTGCCCTTTCTAAACATGAAGCTGAGCATGCCACTCCTTTCCTGAAAACTGTTGCAAGGCTTCCCCTTGCCCTGGGATATATTCTGTGTGCCGTGCCTGCCTACTTCTCCAGTGTCAGCTGTTAGGGTCTGAGAACCTTACACACTACTCCCCCTGCCCATTGTTTCCAAACCCACCTCCTTTTAGTTTTTTGCACACAGCTAGGCCTTGCTATTAGGTTGGTGCAAAAAGAACTGTGGCTTTTGCCATTACTTATAGTGGCAAAACATGTAGTTACCTTTACACCAACCTAATATATGCTGTGGCCCCAGCATGTAACACTCTCTCCTCACTCACCACCCTTGACCTTGCGTTAGAAAGGACTTCCTTTAGAAAACCTGTAGATGGGGTCAGTACGCTTGTATGATCTCTTATCTCTTCTTCCAGTCTGATGGCAGTTGCCCTCTCTTTTGCACCTGCTGGTTGAATACCAGTCTCCCCACTGCTTCCCGAGGGCAGGCACCGTGTGGGCCTTGCTTACTGTTTACCTCTAGCACATGGTGAGCTGGCAGTAGTGTTTGTTTAATGCAGGAAGGTAGGAAGGGTGATCTTTTCAAGGGCTATCAGGTAGAAAAGTGTTTGAAAGGAGGGGTCAGATATTCAGCAGTGGTGTTATGCAGAGTCAGACTGGGGAAAGCCTTGAATACCAGCAGTTCAGAATTCATTCTGTAGGTCAAGGGTTAACAAATCTAACCACTGCAGGGGGCAGGCAGGAACCCTAGTGGGGAAAGGCCAAGAAAGATGCAGAAGTGGTGATCGGGTCATGGTGGGCCATGAAGAGCAGGTGCCAGGGACAGGGCAGCCACCACTCAGCGGCAGCAGATCATTGCCAGGTAGAAACATGGGCTCAGAGTTGCCAGACTTGCTGACTTTTTAAGAGAAGCCAGAAATCAATCAATTTCTGTCTCTTTCTCTCTCTCTCGCTCTCTCTCTCTGTGTTGTATGAAATCTCAATTTAAAAATGTTGTATCTAAATTATGTTTTTGAAAAACACAGTATGAGCCAAACAAAAGCCATCTGTGGGCTAGATTGAGCTCAGAGACTTCTAGTTTTCAGCCTCTGCTAGAGGCATTTAAGTTTTGCTTGAGTTGGGAAGTAACAGATTGCAAGTGGTATTGTAGGAAGGTACCTGCATAGGTGATACATAGGATGTCTCGACAGAAGAATCATCTGGCTGCAAGTCTAGCTACAAGGCTGGCACACCAATTCACTTGTTCAGCACCCACTGAGCACCAGGTCTGTGCCACACTATGGAGCTGTTCCAGAAGAGAAGACCAAGGTGGCATCTGCAGGAATAGAACCAGCACGTCCTTCCTCTCACTATAGCCCTACTCAGTGCAATGGAAGGGCTCCAGCTTGCGCTATGCAGATGGGTGGTCTGCTAGTCATGTGACTGTGATTTGGGGTCTGACCTCCTACGAGAGCTTGCATCCCTGGGGTCTCTGTCTTGTTCTTCAGTCTTGCTTCCACTTCATGGCTGATATCTTGCTTTTCTATGACAGAGACCCTTGTCTTGATACCTGATCCAGTGTCTTAGCCCATCTGAAGCCAGTCCCATGACTTCGTAGATTTGAATGGTGATTTTTTACTACTTTTTGACAGACTTTGGGGTTGGCTTGCCTGTTTCACCCATTTTCACCTGTTCCTGAATTCTCAGTTTGTGTGGACATCTGTGTTGCTTTCTTTAGACCTTCCTAGTCCACACTCTGATGGTCATTGCTGCCGGAGGTGACACCTACCATTCTCTTTTCCTTTGGGTGGGTGTTGTGTTCTGCCTGCAGGACTCAACTTCCCTGAGAGCCTGCAGAAGGCTGTGTCCCACCAGGGTCTCCCCACTCCAGCAGGTGGTCTAGTTCTGGATCCTGACCCTTTATTGCCCCACAGCTACATGCCAGGCCCTGATAAGGAGCGTCCACCCTTTCCTTAGTGACAACAGAAGTAAAAGTGTAGAACATTTACACACATTCTAGGGGTTTAGATGGGATAGGGGTCAAGTTAAGCACTGAAAAAGTTATGGTCCCCCTTCCCATCTACCTGTGTCTTAAAAACCATAAAACTCCAAACTCATCTATATGTTGGAATTAAAATAGCCTCTTTTCCAAATTTTAGCTGGCAAAATTCTGGTTGAATTGATTAAAGCTTTCTCATGTTTTCCCCCTGCTTTCCTAGTGCCTTAAACATATTGATCTATATTGGGCCTGGGGTGAGGAGGACAGAAAGATTGTGAAGCCACCCAAGGGGGAGATCCGAGCAAAGCAACCATGAGAACGCGCTTAGGGTGGTGATAAAGCAATGGGTTTCCCAATAACTCTAGATCCTAAATGTCCTATAGTTCTTACCTATTGAATTAATGACATTTGTTGTTTGAAATAGAGCCTAACATTAAGTGGTCATTGCCGAGATTTGAACTTCAAATCAGACTTTTTCTGAATTTGAGCAAAGGCAAATGAAGCTTTTATTTTTATTTTTTCAAAGAGAAAACGGTTTCATCAATTTCAAAAGCTTCTCAGTTTATATCAAGATCCAAGAGTGGTTAAGTTAGATGTTAAAGATACTGGCCAACACTATGGAGCAGGAAAAGGGAGAGGCAATTGTCAGGAGGGAAATTTCTGGTAGACAGAAAGGGGAAAGCCCTGCTCATGCTGTGTGAGGCATCTGGAGGGCCAGGGAAGGACCGTGTCAGCTGTCAGTCAGCAAAGTGACAGCTTAGAGAGCTTAGAGCTGACAGAGGCAGGCAGACCAGCTGAGTATACCTCTGTTGTCTCCAGCACAGGACTCCAGTGAGCAGGGCGATGAGGAACATCTTAGCAGAGGATAGCCTGGAACTAGGTCTGCAGGGCTCCCTTCACTGCTGGGGGAAATGCTGGCACTTCTTGGGAATGAGGAGAGGGAGAAAGACCTCTCAAGAGGGAAGAAGCAGTCCTCACATGGAGTTTAAACTTTGAGTGGTTTTAATTGGCTGCTTTGAATATTTTTGTTTTTCTGCCATCAGCAGATTTGGGGGTTCAAAAAAGTAGACTTGTTACAACAAAATAAAATATCTTTTTTTTTTTTTTCAATATCTGAATCACAGTGTGTACTTTTCAAGTCTTCCCACATATGCACATATGTGCAAGCATGTACACACAATATAAAATCATATGTAGTACTTTGTGTCTAGGTGTTGGAGACAAGGAAGAAGAAAAAATTCAAGATGACATTGAAGTGCCAAGTCTGAATGATTAAACCAGGGACGATGTCAAATATCGATAACAGGAATAGGTAAGTAGGGTGTGGTGGAGTAAGCTTGTTTGCCACAGATTGAAGGTAGCCAATTCTTCCATTCTGCAGGTAATCATTGGAGATATTCCTTCCTGACCCACCTTGCTCTGGGCTGCCTCTTCTCTGGCTAGAGTGGGTCTGTCTTCTTCTTGGCAATTATTTATCTGGTTGGGGTCCGGAAGAGAACACAATGTAATCAGATTGTGCCTCCATGGCCTAACCACTTCCTTCAATGAGCCAAAGTATAGTAAAATTAGTTTTTGTTACGAGTAGCAACTACTGACACTATGGCTGCAAAGACGCTTTTATACTATGGCTGCAAATAATCTTTTTCAATTAAATTTGACTGCCACTGGTATAACTGAGAGTTGATTATGTGTGAAATAATTAGAGAAAATAAACTGTAAATTTTTGATGTTGGTGTTAATTTAGCCTTGAACTTCATTGTATAATTAAATTTAACGTTTAGCATCTCAGAATCTTAGGATTAGAAGAAACCTTGGAGGCAATTAAATCCAACTTCAGCCCCACATAAAAATCAAAGAAACACTTTGGTGTTTTATCAAGAAGACACGCTCCTTAGCGGGGAGGGACTGTGCCTTACTTATTTTTGAATTCCCAGTGCATTGTACAATGCCTGGCACATAATAGGTGCTCATTAAATGTTCAATGCTTGTCCAATATGCTTGTTAGTTGGTAATAAGCAAGCCAGCATATCTTAGAATAAGTAGTCTAAGTTTCCAAATCTAGAGTTTTGTTCATTGTAGACTAGAGACAAGTTTAGCAGATGCTAAACCACAGGTTCTAGCTTACATGCTAGAAACATCTAAGTCAGTGATGGTGATGGAGATGTCAGGATTCTGCAAACATTAAACATCTCTTTCTGTGCTGACATATCAGAATTAGGAATTAAAACACTTAGTTTAAAAATATTTAAAAAACCCTTCAAGACTTGGAAAAGACAAAAAGACATACCCTTCTTTATAGCCAGACAGACTAAAGACAACTGTGATGTATAGACATGTTTTTAACATTAATACTGCTTTTTTTTTCTTTTTTTTTTGAGGCAGAGTCTCACTCTATCGCCTAGGCTAGAGTGCAGTGGCATGATCTTGGCTCACTGCAACCTCCACTGCCGGGTTCAAGCAATTCTCATGCCTCAGCTTCCCAACTAGCTGGGATTACAGGAGCTTGCCACCATGCCCAGCTAATTTTTTTTTTTTTTTTTTTTTTTGCATTTCTAGTAGAGATGGGGTTTCACCATGTTGGCCAAGCTGGTCTTGAACTCCTGGTTTCAAATGATCTGCCTGCCTCGGCCTCCCAAAGTGCTGGCATGGGCCATAGCACCCGGCCAATATTAATACTTTTCATGTTGAAAATACAGATTTCACATCTGGGAATGAAGAAAAAAAAAAACAGAAGAAATTTCTCCCCCAGGGATCAGCAATATCCCATCTGAAAGGACAAATCTAGTACGCTGGGTAAGCATAATGTAATTATGGGTAAGCATAATTACAGCAGTGGCAAGACCTGGAGACTTTCTGATAGGAAGAGTCACAGCAGGGAATGAGACCAAATAATAAAATAAAAAAACTTTCCAAAATGATGAGGGCCCAAGTTGTTGCATCTCCATGACAACAGAAAATGCAGTATTTACACCCTTATTTACCCTTCTATTCAGCCAAAAAAATGCATGGCATTTGCCATGGTAATGCCTACATCATATATGCATGTATCACTTCAGATATGTGGCCTGCTGTTCTAAAAACAACAAACACATACCAAGACATGGGTGTCATGTGAAACCTCTACTCATTTTACAGTGTTTTGATGGAAAAATATGTCCCGCTGGACCTGACATCTTTTTTTCTCAAGGATTGTGTTCCAATTTCAGTGGCAGAAAACCCAGGTGTCCCTCTGCTTCTTTCTCTGCCTCCAGAGTCACAGTGAGAGCCATGTCGATGTGTCATTGTGAGTGGATGGGGGAGGAAGTTCGGGCTAAGAGTGTCAACCATAGGACAGGTTAGAGGGGGTTATGGTTTTGACAGGACAGGGAAGGTGGCTCTGTAGTTACAATGCCTGATTCTGTGGTGCACGGGAGCACAGGAGACAGCTGTCTGTATTCCCCAGAGTGACTTGAAAAGCCTCGATAGTCCTCTTTTCCCCCAAAGCTTCTGTGGATTTGCATTGAGAGATGACATTCAGACAGTCACATCTTTCAATTACAGCAACGATGCTGCCTCTTTCAATGTAATAACTAGGAGAATAATGGCTCACTCCCAAAGTAGCCAGTATCACCTTGGCTCGTTAAAATTGATATATGAGCTTGTCCAGGCTCTAAGAGGACTGGGCTTGGGACTGACAAGATAGGGTAGAGGAGAAGGAAGGTGTTGAGGGTGGGATGTTGCTGGGATGGCTTCAGAGGTTTGGGACCTCAGAAGAACTAGACCCTGGGTGGCTGAGGGATGGGGCTCAAGGTCCTGAAAGAGGCAGGGGCAAGGAGAGTGAACAAACAATCTAAGAGATATTGATTATGTCAGTGGCATGGCATATATCGGGCTCTAAAAATAAACTTCACAGTTTTGTCCATGGCTGCCCAGGTTTTCAGCTTTCTAATGTACCATGCTGTTGGCCTGACATGAAAGTTTGGGGTTTGGCTGAGAAGCAAAGGTTCCATGCCGTGCTGTACCACCTCCATCCCTATCCTCTCCTGAGCCCGCCACAATAACATCTTTCCCAACCACACATCCTTGGGATGACCAGGATGGCCACAGGAGAGGGCACTCTTCCATTGCTTACCAACATTTCCCATCCTGATATTTTGTTTGGCACCTCTCCTTGCTGCTTTTCTCTTATTGCCAGTTATATGGCCACTATTTTTGGTAGTTTCTGACCCAGAGAGTCTTGAGGAAAGGTCAGAGTGCCCTTATCTGAGAGTGTAGGGCTTTTGTGTTCAATTCCCAGTTTAGTTTAGAGTCCCACTGAGCGGCTAGGTGCTTCTGGAGGCCTAGTAGCATTCATCGGGTGAGGCTCTGCACAGTGATGAACACATTGCAGAGTCTCTGACTTAACATAGAAATGTTTATTTCTTGTTCAAACCATGCCCGGTGCTTCCCTAGGGCATCTTCCTTCCAGGCCTTTATTCAGAAATGGAGGCTGCTCAATATTAAATAGCCATGCTTTTGAAGCAGATTACAGGGTTGGAGGGGTCATGTACTGGCACATCCAGAAGTGGCATGCATGCCTTATTTTCACTCATGGCCCACTGGCTGAGCTTATGAATATTCAGTGATCAGTGAATGTCTCTGCTATAGTTATGATGTCCGGTGGTCAACTTTAGACTTGTGATTTCAAGAATAAAACGGGAGCAGTTAGAGCACGGTTAGGGCACAGTGATCAGTTGTCAAGAGGTCAAAAAGATGAACTCTTCTGAAGACATCCACATAAAAGTTGGGAAAATCTTTGTGTGCCACTTCTGCTGGGAAGGTGCTTTCTAATAAGCATTGTCCTCAGACAAATCGGACCAGCCAGAGACCAGCTGTGGGCTGCAGAGCCCCCTTCGCTATACTGCCTGTTGCCTGTCATTCCCTTAGCACGGACAAGGCATGGCTCCTGGTATGAAAAGACTCATGGCTGGAGCTTCTTGATTGTTCCAGGTTCTTGTCCCCCAAACACTAGATCATCTGTTGCTTTTGTGTCTCAGGGGTTCCACCTGTTCCTAACACCACAGACCCCTCTCAGTGTAAAGAGTATGTTCCTTTGCCAAAGATATGAGATGCTGTTCTACCAAAGAAATTGAGATCCAATTGTTCTGGAAAATTCCTGAACTCAACCCAAATTATAAAAAGCAACCACCCCAATCCCAGCAATTTCTGCTGAGGGATGTGGTGGCGGCTCATCAAAAGAGGTGTAATCATCGCCTCAGAATGGTGAGTGTATCAGCTCTGAGGTGCAGCATGAGGCATGGGCTGAGGAAGCAGGAGACACCAAACAGGATCTTGATGACTAAGCGCATCCCTGTGGTGACCAGGAGGGGGCCAAGCCAGACTAGCTCTGCTGAGGGGCAAAGTGGTGTGATTCATCAAGGCTCACTTCCTATGGGAAGCTGCCCCTTTTTGCCGGGGCACCAGCTTCTAGTCCGAGGCTGGGTGCTGCCAGTGCTTTCAGTCTGCACTACACAATTTAGTACTAAAATAAATGGTCTCCTGTGCGGATCTCAATGTTTGTGTGTATGTCACCACTGCTTGCCAAATATCGTTAAGTTAAAAGAAAGTAGTTCCCATGTGTGCCTGTCTCTCAGCTGCTGAGAGATAGAGGAAGATCTAAGTTGGATCTTATCTGAGATCTTAGAAATGGAAAGCAGAGATGACCTTACATCTAGTCCAAGAGTCTTATTATGAGAGATTTAAATCATGACTGCAGTTGCAAGTGGAAAAGAAAAACAAGATAACCATGGTTTCATGTCTATGAAAGAAGTGCCATGTAACAAGCATCCTTTCTTATGATATTCATCTTTTCAATTGATCAGTTACCCAATATTAATAATGCCTAAGGCTGTCTTCTTTGGTTTTCTTGACAGCTCCTATGTGTAGGCAGACCAGGTAGAAACAGAACCATTTTGCAGGAGTGCAGGTTCTCTTTTCTTTTCTGAAAGATCTATATATAGCCTTTGACTGGTGGTGACTGTGCAGTGGAAAAAGGAAATAATCACAGCTTTCAGGGACTGCTGGTTGTTGACTCTGAACTGAGACGAATTCCAGCAGACCCAGAATGTTGCTATGGTGTACCAGGCTGAGTAGGGGCTTGTGGAAGTCAGGTGACCAATGAAGTTTTAGTTCAGGTCCATTTCACAGTGGGCCCAATGGGTCCCCAAACCCATTCTGTGGTTTTTTCCCCAGTTCTATAATGCGCAATTGAAATCGACACATTCAGCAGCTGGCAGAATCTCCACACTGGGAAACCTTCCTAACTTTTTCTCCAAACCTACTTGCCTCCCTTATCTGCCCCTCCAAGCTTCTCTCCTCCTCAGTATCAGTTGCCCTTTCTTGTGCTCTTATAGTGTTGTTTATTTATCCTATCAAAATGCACATCACACTGTAGTATAATTTTTCATGCAATTGCTTTTCCCATGTGAAGGAAGCAACCATGTGCTATTTATACTTGCATCTCCAGCACCTTGCTTAGGGGCTAAGTAGATAATAAATGTGTGAGGAATAACTGAATGAACCAGTGAATACATCACTGAGGCTCAGGGACAGTATGACATTTATCCAAGAAAACCCAACCCATAGCAGAGCCAGGCCTTGAACCCAGATCTCAATTTTAAGTCCAGGCTTCCTTTTACAGCATCAGACATCCTCACCCCTTACTGTTGACCTTTCCCTGGCCTTCTGGTTCACACATTTAATTTGGTTTCTTGGTCACTGCTTTGCTGGCAGAGTGGTAGTTATCACTAGAATTGGCTACACAACTTGCAGGACCTAGTGCAAAATGATAAGACAGGGGTCCTTGCTCAAAAATGATGAAGAAAGCAGCAGCACAGCATTCAAATGATGCAGGCACAGGTTGCCTACCCACAAAGTTGGGACCTGGTTTACTACAGAGTACCTTTTTCCCTTAAGGAGATGTACCTGGTTTCTGACTGCATGAACTGTGACCTGTGTAGTTTGATTGTGTCTATTCCTGGAGCAAGGGGCTTGATCAGTCACCTCCAGCAGGAAGGGCATGGTGACAGACCTGTTGCAGAACTAAATTCTGGAGAGGAGACCCTGCCCAGCATGGTTGAACCCCCACACAAGTCCTCCCCGTGGGTTCCCTTTCCCCTCCCTCCCCTGCCCCAGAACAGTCCTCAGAGGGACAATAGGGTAGTGAGTGTGTGACAGGGTCACGTGAGCCATGTGGCCTTTCATCCTCCAGCTTCTGTGTCTGAATGACTCCCTCTGATTTCACTTAGAATCCCAAATAATCCACTTGCACAAAAACATCAGTGAATTCTGTCACCTTTACGTGACACAGAGGAAACTTGAGGACATATACATTGCACATACTAGTACAACTTATAATCCCTCAACAGGTGTTTCTCTTCTCTCCTTGCTCTTCCCTTTCTCCCCTTCCCTTCTCCTTCCTTCCCTTCATGGCCCCCAGCCACCTTGGACCTACTCCCCATCCCACCTGCCCTTTACTTGGGGAAATTCAGACTCCTGGCCTTTATGAAAAGTAGTGCAGTTCAGCCCTTCCAGCATCAAACTCCGAATGGAGAGACACAGGTGACCCCTCCGTTGATGGGACCTTCTCCATTTATAAGGTGATCATCTTTGCTATTCAAGTGAGCCCCTTGGGGTCTTTTTCCCTTCACCTAAAGTCATTAATACATTTGTTTAATGCATGTACAGTGAAAGAGTACAATTTTCTTTGTTCTTATTGCCTCTTTCATTCTGGCTTTTACATAGGACATCCCCACTCCTGTATAGCCATGGGGGTGGGAAGAGAGTGGGTGGCTGAGGCAGGGGCCGAGCCTGTTCTCTCTAAGCATGGTGAGGTCTTTTCTCCTGAGTCCCTGGCAGGAGGGGAATAACTTCCTGGCATTCTGAGTCTCAGTCCTGGATTTATGGTACTGTCTATGCAGTGACCATTTTATGGTCACTGCATGAGCTATGAGCCTACTTTTACTTTGTAAGCCAACAAATTTGGTCCAGGCAAGTATCACCACCAGAAAGAAAGGGTAAACATCTCTTTTGCTGTTTTTATTTTTTGAGACAGTCTCACTCTATTGCCCAGGCTGGAGTGCAGTGGTGTGATCTTGGCTCACGGCAACCTCTGCCTCCCGGGTTCAAGCAATTCTCATGCCTCAGCCTCCCACGTAGCTGGGACTATAGGGGCCAGTCACCACGCCTGGCTATTTTTTTTTGTATTTTTAGTAGAGACAGGGTTTTGCCATGTTGGCCCGGCTGGTCTTGAACTCCCGGCCTCAAGAGATCTGTCTGTCTTGGCCTCCCAAAGTGCTGGGATTGCAGGCATGAGCCCCTACACCCAGTTCAAACATTTCTTTTAAGCATAGACTTTTATGCATTTTGGTATTGTCAGGAGAGAATGCTTTCTGTTTGGCAAGGCTTTGTCTTAAGAGAAGTGCTTTTCCAATAAGATACAAACTTGAAAGGAAAAGAACACAGGCAAGAAATACTAGCTGTTTGGGGGAAACAGACAGATACTGTCTGCTCTTTCCTCAAGAGAAACATAACACCAGGACTAGTGTTACTAGGTGTGGTCTCATGAAGTCAGCTGGCTCAACGTTGGATGGAATCCTGCTCTTTGGGAGAGCAATATTCATGTGTTAATCTAGTATGGCAGTCGGTTTCTTTTCAGTGGAAGGAAAACTCAAATGAAAAACACAAAGCCTTAGCATCTTTCCTGACCAAGCTCAGGGGTGTGAGTTTAGGTGATTGGCTGGGTTTTCGTTCTCACTCCTGGGAGGGTGCCAGCATTGTCTTTTCCTGGATAATGGGGTGTGCGGGACTCTTGCATACTCCTTTTCCTTCTTATTTCAGTCCCAGCCCAGCCCCTCTTCTTTCTTCTCGTTTAAACCAAGCCAGTAGCTAACCCAGGGCAGCTCCACAGAGAGGGGCCTCTTGAGGATGGGAACTGGTTTTGTTTACAGTAGTGTCCCAGGATTTTGCTTAGTGCCTGGTGTACAGTAGCTGCTCAGTAAATACTTGTGGAGTACAGAAGAAAAATGGAATGGGGAATTTGCAAAGCAATCCCATATAAAGCACTGTGGCCCCTATTCTGGAGCAATTTACAAACTCAAGAGCAGTAAGACTGAGTAGCCACTCAAGGGGCTGTATTCACAAGCTTGGGGTGGTGCGGTGCTGGATGTGCTGCAGCAGGTGCCCATGCCTGTCTGTACTGGACATGACTGAGACCGGTGCTGTTTGCAGACAGCAGCACATTGCCAGCGATCCTCAGAATCTGGAAGGCAGGCAGGAATTGGAATTGGAATGGATTAGTGGTTGTCTGCTTGTAGGCAAAGCTGTATGAAATAGAGTGCAAGAATCAGTGATGTCCGTCATGGAACAGGATTCTATGAATTGAAAGGGACGTTAGAAATAATCTAATTCAACCTCCCCTTTCTCCGTCTCTGTCTTTTCCTTCCTGCTCTCCTTTGGCAGAGCGAGAAACTGAAACCTAAAGAGGTTAAGAGATGTATTCAAACCACATAATTAGTTGGCAGGAGATTCTAGAACATATTCCTGATCTATTCCCAACTCCATTGCTCCCCGGTGATCTTACTCCTGGAAAGTGGTTCTTAAACATTTTAGGGTCACTCTTTGATAATTGAATGGAAACTCTATACTTGCATCACAAAATGCATATCCTCTGAATTATACAAAATTCTGCATATTCTGGGGATTCCTGTAAGTTACTGTTTATTCCCCCGACCTCAGTTTATTTACACCATTGCCATTGGACAATGTCAGAAATGCCCCTGGGGTTAAAGCAAAGCTTAATCTTCACTAAAGATTTTAGGTCCAGCACCTTTTAAGGGCTACAGAGCCAAAAGGCAATTTTCCTATTCTGTTGGGGAGTGGTAAGAAAGCTGTAACTGTAAAATAAGATGAAAAAAGAAAAGAAAAAAAACTACAAAAAGGACTAGTGTGATTAATCCCAGCGGTGAAAAACTTTCTGAGTGGAAGAACTTGGAGAATGTAGAGTCATTGCCACAGCGGGGGACTCGGGCCTCACTGTTTGAAGGATTGCAAACATGCCTAGGTACAGTCGTAACACATATACCTTGGGGAACAATGTCTCTCTGGCAGGGGGCAAGTATAAGATGACTTAATAAATCTTTTCCATCTCTAATTTCTATGATTCTGTGAAATAAAAACATGAGTCACAGACCTTCTAAAAAGCAGGCCATTTCAGAGCTGGCTTGATCACCAAGATCAGAATTAAAGTTAATGTCCACTTCTGGGAACTTAAATGTTCAGACTGATGTTCACAGGGAGGCAGTCAGAAGGACATTCTGGAATCAGTTGATTTTCACACTGTTGCTTTTCAGCACTGGGTACTTCAGAGGGTGTAATAAAACAAAACTAGTCAGATCAAATATGTGAGGAGGGCTGTCTGACATTCTGTTCTTGTCCCCACATGAGGCTGGGACTTCTGTGTCCAGGAGACTTGGCTGCTGGTTCTGTGTCATTACTCTGTTTAACATCACCAGGACCATGGAGAACTACCATGGCCATAAGGATGCCCAGGTAGACAGAGATATAATAATGTGGTCTTGGGTCCATTCATTCATTCATTCATTCACAAATTTAGAAAGAATTCACCTGACCATGAGTCTATTCGACATTGTATACTGTGTCTATCAGATGGAAGCATCCTTGGGTCTGCCTATTGAAATCAGAATAGAATCCAAATTCCTTGAAATGGCATTCAAGGCCCGCCAGCGTGATCTGGCCCCTGCCTACTCTGGCCTCATCTTCCTTTCCTTCTCCTCATTCACTGCGTTCAGCAAGCCACCCTTATTTTTACCCCCTCAAATGCCAAAACCTTACTGATCTCAGGACATTTGCACTTGCTCATCCTTTTGCATGAGGGACAGCTTTGATCTTTCCATGGTGTCCTTATCACCCCCAGATCCCCAACTAGATATCCCCTCTTCAGAGAGGCCTCCCCCTTGATTGCGGAGCTAGTGCTGTGGTCCGGCTCACTCTCTAGACTTTCTCTAGAGCACTTGCCTGTACTGGGTCAGCATCATGTTTGTTTCTGTGTTTAGCATCTGTCAGAAAATTAGTTCTAGGGCACCAAGTCTGTCTCATTCACCACTGTATCCTTAGTACCCAGAGCTATGCCTGGTATATAGTAAGTGCTCAGTAACAACCTGTGGACTAACCGATTAAACAAAGACACCAACTGCCTGCCAGAAACTTTCATATCTGTTGTCATGTAATGTTTATAGCCTTATAAACTATCATCCATATCTTTATAGGTGAGGAAATAGATTTAGGCAGAGTGACTTGTTCAGGATCACAGAGCAAATAAGTGCCAGAGTGAGACTTAAACCCAAGTCTTATAAACACACATTCCAAGCTCCACCTGCCAGACCCCCTCATGCTTTACAGGGGATCGTATTACGAGAAGCCTGAACACTTCAGACGTTTGTAGGAAAAGCCTCAGCATTCTCTTCCTGATCTAGCCAGGGAGTTTAGCTCTTCCAAGATTTTCGGCTTGAGGCTTACAGCCTTAGCCGATAACTCACCTGCTTCTGGAAACAGGCCCAGGGAAGGCCTCAGCATGGCACCTTGTCCCCCTTCCTCAATCCTTTCCTTGTGACTTCCACTTCTGTTCTGAGCCACTTGGGAGTTAGCATCACTGACTCCATTCACCTATAGGGCCGCCACTGCCCTGCCTCTTCCCCTTCCCCTTCACAACCCAACCCTCAGGTTATGCTGAGTTCAGAGAATTCTGCCATAGGGCTGTCATAGGAAGAGGACCTGTCCCGTATCTTGGCAATTGTGTGGGCCTTCCCATTTTCTTTCCCTACAGGTGCAGGGGCTGGTAATTAGATCCCAGCTACAAACAGTCAAGGCATGAAGGGTTCTTAGGGTCAGGAACTCCTCCCTTATCCTGATCTTCCAGATCATTCTGAGAAACCTGAAGTAAAAACAGTAGCATAATAGGGTTAAATCAGTATGCTTTATTCTTCCCCTTCCCTTCCTTCTTCCACCACCCCCTTCTTTCTTCTCTTTCACCAAGGAGCATTTACTGGGTGCTGTCAGCCCTGAGTTACATGAGAGTGATTCAGGGGCAGATCAGACATAATCCCTGCCTTTGCCTAAGTCTGGAAGAAAGAGTTAGAAATATAAACACATAAGTATAATTAAATTTTTATTTTTCTCTTTAATAAGTTGGACATACAATTCTAGGTAGACTGGGATTTTTCCTCAGAAGATACCACTTCAGCGCCTTTTGGACTTCGTTATTGCTGATGAGAAGTGTGTCAAACTCTAAGTGCCATTCTTTGCAGATAATCTGTTATTTTTCTTTTTCATGTTAAAAAATTTTAAAAAGAAACACTGATAGTATATAGTTTCACTATGATGTACCCAGGTATGGATTTATCTTTATTTTTGATCTCAGAATTTGAAGTACACTCTAAATATGAAGGTTTTTGTTTTCTTTAATTCTAGAAAAATCTAAGCTGCTTTCTTTTCAAATATTGCTTCTCCACCATTGGTATTATTATGGACCTTTTTCTTCTCTCTTCCACATCTTTCTTAACTGTGTCTATCTGAACTGAGATTGGTCTATGCTGAATTTCCCAGGCCTGTTTATCTTTTCTTTTTTAAATTAAAATTTTTAAAATATAATCACAAACTTACAAAACAGTTGGAAGTACAGTACAAGTAACTTTTTTCCTACAGACCTATTTGAAGGTGAATAACTGACCTGATGCTGCATCACCTTCAGATGTTTTAGTGTGTTTCCTATCTCTAAGGACATGCTTCTACATAGTCACGAGGAAATTGTCAAGATCAGAAAATCAACGTTGTCACATTGCTACCAGACTCCCTTCAAAGCTCACCCTGTTCCAGTTATAGCAAAATTATTCAAGCTGGAATCACATGTTGCATTTAGTTGTAATGTCTCCTTTCCCTGTTTTGATCTGGAATGGAGCCTCAGTATTTCCTTGACTTTCATGAGCATGAGCTTTTGAGGAGTTACAGGTCAGTTAGTTGATGGGATGATCATCAGTTTGGGTTTATCTAATGTTTCTTCATGATTAGATTGATCTCACACACCTTTGGTGGGAATATCACAGAAGTAAGTGGTGGGTGTTCTTCTCACTGTATTCCATCAGGCGGTATGTTATTTCACATTGTCCCATTACTGATGAATTTCCTTTGATAGCTTGACTAAGGTAGTGTCTGCCAGACTTTGCCAGGGTAAAGTTATCCTCTTCCTCTTTCTAATTAAAATGTGTTTTATGGGGAGATACTTTGAAACTGTGTAGATATACTGTTTCTTATCAAACATTCAATTCATTCGTATGTCTATAAATCAATGGTTTTCCTCTCTATTTAATGGACTGTAATCTGGTACTCTTACTTATTTTGATACTGAAATTGTTCTTGATTTGGCCACTGGGAGTCCACCCAGGCTGCTTCTGTGTTCTTTGGATATATCTCCATCATTTTTTGAGGATCTCCTTGCTTTTTAGTATGACAAAATGTTTTAGTCTCATCTTATACTTTCCCTAGCCCAAAACTGGAATTTTTTTTTAAAGAAACCCTGGTCTTGCAGTGGAGAATAGTACTTAGAAGCCAATATCTGGGTAGTCGGTGTGCTCATGGTTCTTGTGGTGTCTGTGCCCCAAGGCCCTCTCAGTGGACAGAGCTAGGGAATATGTGCATATGTATTCTATATACATACATATACACATACAGTAGATAGAGATATGCATGTATATAGACATGTATGCATGTATGCTTATATGTATGCAACATATAGGCTGCCCCCACGTGTGAGTTCCCTCTTTACTTGGCTTGTTTTCCAGGCTGCTCCTGCATGGATGATCTTCTCATTCTGCTTGCTCTACCTTATTTTTAATTTCACTAATTATCTCTTTGCTTTTAGTCTAGAGTACATTACATCTTTTGAGTCCTTAAAAATTGCAGTGACTATATTTTTCATTTCCAGTATTTCAAATAAGCTTTTGAAAATCATGTGTAGCAGTCCTTTTTTTCATTTTTGTGTTTCATTTTATAAATTTTTGGTCATGTTTAATGGTATCTTTCTTTCATTTATTTCTGAGTATCCTAAATGCTTACTAATATTATTTTTTGAAATTCTACCATAGAGTTTATTTCATCTGGAGTGAATTTATGTTCAAGTTTGTTGGCTAACTTTCCTGGTATTAGGTTTCTTGTGTTTTAGAATTTTGGTTTGCAGGTTTGAGTGAGAGCTTTTGTTGTTTTGTTTTTTTCTCTTTCTTAATATCCAGTTCTTTTTTTTATTGTTCCATTTTTGCTTTATCACCGAGCTGCCAGGTCTTAAAATTGAGATTTGATGGCAGACTTAGTTTCTTGTCATGAAGCTTTGTTTCTTTGTTCCCATATCCCTTTGCCTCACAACTTCTTATGAAGCTACAGTTCCCTTTATGGGGCCAGTAACCTTTTATTTTCTAGCTGTTAACATAATCAAGAAAACTCCAGTCTTACGGCTTCTTGCAGGGAACCTGGCCCAATGCCTACCGAACCTTTAGTTCTCATTACCCTGTCTTGCTTCCAGCAGCTCCTGGCTATCACTGCTTCTGACTCCAGAACCCAGTAGGCCTACAGTGTCAGCCCTGAATTTAGATTTTTATAGATATTTTGAGCCTAGATATGTCTTATGGTTTCATCTCTTTTTGTCTATTATTTGGAAGAAAGTTGTTAAAAGCAAAGGTTTAGGCAAATTAAATTTAGCAGAGTTTATTTGAACAAAGAATTATTCACAAATTGGGCAGCCCTCAGAACCAGAACAGAACCTCGGAACAGGTTAAGAGAAACATCAGTTGGCTACATGATCAGGCAGCATTATATGGGCAGAAAACGGAAATGAGATACAGAAAACAGAAGTGAGATACAGAGTCAGCTTAATTGGTTATATCTTGGCGCTTACCTTATTTGAACAAAGTTTGAACAACTGGCCACTTGGGATTGACTAATGCTCAGCTGCTGTGATTGTCTGAGACTCAGCTATTTGTTACAGGAACATCCTTTTAAGTTAGGCTTTCAGTTAGTTTATGTACTAAGTTAGGTTACGTTTGTTATGTAAGGACCCAAGTACAAAGGCATCCTCAGGACAAATTTAGTCTAATTTAACACAGTGGAAAGCAAAGAATGAATCTGTGAGTCTATCTTTACACAGAACCTTATTCTTATTTTTTTAATGTACGAATCTGTGAACCCTAGACTGTCCTTAGCATCATGAGACTTCTCTACGACTTTTAACCACATGCATGGAAACTCTAAGTCCCACCCATGACTTCTGGAAGGCAGGAATGCACAGTCCTTTACAAAAGTCTTACTATTGAAGGGTCCAACACATTTGACGATCAGTAGATAGTAAAAATCAGTTTTTTTCCCTTCAAGGTTATCCTAGCCCATACTGAATGTCCTCTGATGGGCCTTAGAAGCCTCTTCTCTGGTTGTCCCTTCCCTTCCTTCTCTTCCTCATGATCATCTCTACCTTTCCCAAGCTTTCCTCTTTTCTCCTCCCAGCTTCTGTTTGTTCCTCTCTGTGGAGCTAGGGCGGGTGGTGCTGGTGGAGGTGGTGCGGATGTGTATGCTTCAGGTACTGCAATAGAGAAGGGAGGTCATGAAGAAGAGGGGCAGTGCCTGAATATTCTGAGAGCAAAACTCTGGTGTGTTACTTAAGTGTCTCAGTCTCTTTTTCCTGAATTTCAAAGATCTTTTATTATGTTTTATGGCCAGGTCCCTTGAAAGGAGACGATCTTGCTCCCAGTTCCAGAAAAGGAGAAGGAAGGGAAAGAAAATTTCATTCTGCCATATTTTTGCAAAATTAAATTGGTCCCCATTAAATGTCACAGAATATGTTGCTTTGGAAAACTTTTAGTCCCCATTCTAAGTTCTTAGAGCCACACAGCAAATCTAAGGTACATCTGGAAACTTCTAACACATTCTACAAAACAGAAAAAAAAAAAACAGGCAACTTCTTGAATGCTTCCGAGGAAGAAACTGAGGCGCATAGGCAGAATTCAATTAAAAGCACATTGTAAACTTTTAAATGCATCATGACAGCAGTAGAAGCATCTGACCATTTCAAGACAAGACTTCTAGTTACATGGAAGCCAATTTCATTTCTCCAATCTTTTCAGAGCCTAATAATGTAAATACATGAGGTTATTTTACTTTATTTGAAAAATAATTCATCTCATTTTTTCCAGTTCTCTCAAATGAAATCTGCCTAGTACCTCCAAAAGCTGGAAGCTCTTTTTTGTTGTATTTTTGCACAGTTCAGATTTTCTGCTTCTTCAAAGGGTCAGTTTCTGCAAGTTGTACAGTGTCTCTGAAATCAGGCAATCTTATGTCAGAATCCTCTCCAAATATTCAGATTGGAATTACTATGGTGCCAATGAAAAACAGCCTTTTCTTAGATAAGAGGAAGATGATGTTAGAAGCAAAGGTCTATCTGTCTGCCCTCAGTTCCTGAGCTCCCAAGGAAAGAAGTTTTTTGTTAGAGGAATTAGACTGTGGCTGTAAAGCATATGGAAAGCCTCCACCAGTAAGTGTGTCTTCAGGGACTAAGTTCTGTGGGGTATGCAGCAGATAAATGGCCTTTTTGACCCATGACACTGGTAATTGATCACCTGCTAGAATGAACCATGAAGGGAGGGTACCTGAGAACAGGAGGGACCTTTCTGTAATCATGAGTTTGTAGATCCAAAGGCTGTGCTGACTGTAAGACCCCTCTCCAGTTTTGGTGGCTCCTAAAAAATAGGGCATATTATAATGACACATGGATGTTTTATAGCCCCATCTATCTAGGTATGACAATATTAATTGAACTGTCAGATTGCTGGGGACTGAGATGCTTGATCCAAATACTTGGAATTACAGAGAAAAAAATTCCCAGGGGGTCAAAGCAGGTGTACTCAATGTGGAATGCAAAATTCACAGTTAGTGTTGCCTGCCTGCTTTTTATCTGGTCAGAGATTCCAGGGAGCTACGGGGCTCATTCATGCTTGAAGGATTATATTAAGATGCCTGGATCTTGCAGAGCTGTCTCAGGCAAGCATGTTGTGTGCACAGCTGGTTCTGTTACCTTAAAACACCAGTTAGTTTTGAATTAAGGCTTTGATGAAAGATGTCAGTGTTGATCTTGGGAAACTCTCTACACATTAATTCAAGAGACGTGTTAGCCGAAGAGTTTGGGGCATAGGTTTGGAGATGTACTAAGAGGAGAAAGGGAAACAAGATATTATTTCTATATTACCTGATTCTGGGTGGGGAAAAGTGTTAGACTTTGCCACTTTCTGAAATTTGGGTTGGGAATTAAAACACAGATTACCATTGATTTTAAAATGTTGAGTTCATTTAATCATGAACACAGCATTCAGCATTTTCTCAATAGATATATAGCAGTGACAACTCTGTAAGAAACAAGAGGAGAATTAACTTTTGGTCTTGAAAATAGCAACCCAGAATTCTAACTGCCCAGGATTATCTGAAGAATAAATTTGTTGAGGCCACCCAGTTTTTGCAACTGCCATGAAACCACTTAAAGATTTTATGTTTGAGAGCCTCACTCAAGATTGTTATTTAAAAACGACTGTGATGTGGAATACAAGTGTCTTAAGGAAACTGTCCTAGAAACTCATAGTCCAAGGCAGGTGAGTTCTGGCCACTGCTCCTTTGGTCTAAGAGAAGTACCGTTGTATGGAGATTTTAAGTAGTGTCTAGTTGGCTGCGCCCAGCCAGGAGGGTGATGGCAGGGCGAACATATCACTTCCCTATTATCTATTCATTGCCTTTACCAGTCTACCCCAAAATTGGGAGTTATCAGTCCTGTAGCACCCACTCGGAACTGCCTATTTGTCTTCTCACTCTTGTCTCGCTTCTACATAAGTTATGCTTTTTCTTGCCTTCATATGTTTGTTTACTCTATTTCTTTTATTTAGATCCCTTTCTGCTTCTCAGAGTTCATCCCAAATCCTCTGTTTTTCTTAGGTTGGCACATAACCCCTTGGAGCTAGATGTTCAGTAAATACCTAAGACATGAAATGAAATGAAGTGAAACAAAATAAAATAAAAAAAGGTTCATCACAAGATCCAGCTTTTTCATACCTTCTCCCTGTGAGGTGCCCTTTAGTGGCTTCCTGATCACTAAAGGCGTTCACCATCGGTGGGACCGCCCTTGTCGCTGCTGTTACCCCCAAGTCCCCAAGCTGCTCCGTGTTTTCAGGAGCCCTCCATGTGCCAGGACAGGAGTGGAAAGCTGGGCATGTCCTCTTCTCTGTTACTCTTTGCTTTAAGGGTATGGAAACAGTGTGACTTTGTCTGTTTCCTACTGGGAGCTCAGAGTAAACACAGCTATACGCTCTTGATTAACATCTCTCAAACTCCTTGTAATTCAGATAAATCCAAGTGAGAGGCATCGTGCTGTACTCCATTTATTCATGTACTCCATTTATTCAGGGACTAATGAATAAATTCATGGACGAATGAATAAATGGATGAATGGAGTACAGCATGGTATCTCAATTCAATGACATCCTGTGGATCTGACCCTGAACCCCTTATTGGTTCAGGGTCAGATCTACAGGATACAATGGTGATCCAGTAGATAGCATCCTTGCTCTCAAAAATTTAGGGCTATGGGCTGGGCACGGTGGCTCACGCCTGTAATCCTAGCACTTTGGGAGGCCGAGGTGGGCGGATCACGAGGTCAGGAGATCAAGACCATCCTGTCTAACACGGTGAAACCCTGTCTGTACTAAAAATACAATGCCAATAGCCTGGTGCAGTGGAAGACGCTTGTAGTCCCAGCTGCTCGGGAGGCTGAGGCAGGAGAAATGGCATGAACCTGGGAGGCGGAGCTTGCAGTGAGCTGAGATGGTGCCACTGCACTCCAGCCTGGGTAACAGAGTGAGACTCTGTATCAAAGCGCAAAGAACAAGAAAAAATTAGGGCTGTGGTACTGAGTGAGCCAACTGAGTGAGGTGTGTCTACCTCCTTTGTCTTTAGGTGTTTTCCCTGTAAGCTTCCTCTGATTCTTAGCAGGTGGATTCCAGGCAAGTCTATCCCGCTTTTCTGCCAGGTGAGGCCAGGCAGTTGTAATGGGGCTGGAATTAATCCTACCTGGAGGTGACAGTGGGCCATGCAAGGGGTGGGTGGATCTCTGGGTCTTTTATTCCCTCCCTCCCAAGATCAGTTGCTTAGGGCTTACCCTTTCACACTACTATTCAATGTCAGACTCCTACCCTTAGTTTCAGAAGGTTTATAAACCTGATGAATAGGCCTTGCCCATGTGGGACAGTTTGGATGGCAAGGCCAATTCTTGCATGGTATGCAGCTGATGGTGGAAACAAGGACAGCTTAGATGGCTGTTCAATGCAGGTGGCAAAGGAGCGCATGAGAATGGTGGCTGATGGTGTGCAGGTTGGGATCAGCTCCTGCCTGGATCTTAGGTACTGGTCAGTGGCCACGCGTGTTGGGCATGGCCCTGGGCAGTCACTCGGAGCTGACCCAGCTCCTTTTGGTCCTGTCTGTCCAGGTCCGGCCTCCTCACCATAGATTCACAGAGCTCTGTCCAGGTCAGACTCTACACTTCCTTGGCTGGGCAGCTCTCCTCTGCTGTCCATATCACACTCTCTGGTCTTTGTCTATTATTTATTTTTTTGACAATCCATTCATTTGAGCAGTTTCTCAAAGAGGATGCTGTTGGCATTGTGATAATTAAATAGTCATAATTAAATCCTCACCCCCATATTTCCAGCTTAACCCTACTTCCCAACTCCACCATCCTTGAGAAGGAGGGGGAGGTACCACTTCTCTCGCAGATCCCAGTGACAGGGTCATGGGCACAGACTCTAAGCCTTGTTTCCTTCAGAGTTCAGCTTTTGAGTCTCAAAAACTTTTTTCCTCTCAAAAAGGCTGGTTTCTACAACACAAAAATGTTTGGCTTTCCTCAATTATCTTGTTTCTGTTATGAATTTTTAATATCCATGTACAAGCTTAGAAATTGAATATTAAAATGGTCTTTTTTGCATCCCTGCTGTTACTCTACCTGGGGCAATGAATGGGTGGGGGTGGGATAGGGCCTGGCAGTTCCAAGGAAAATCTGTGTTCAACATTTCCAAATTTCAATGCAGTGCCCATGTCTGTCTCAGCAGAAAAAATATAGCTTAGGCTCCAGTGGATGCCTTACTCCATCAGCTGTGGCTTTCTATGACATCACCTGGAGCATCATCCACTCCCACATTGGCACCACTTTAATCAAGATACGCAAAACACAGCATGGCTCCTTAAGATGTCCAAAGCTAAAATCGAAGAATCATTTGCCAGGAGGTGGGGGGCACAGATTTAGGAAACAGATGACACGACACATTTCTAGTTTGAAGCAAATAGATCTGTAGCAGAAGGCAAGGACAACTTTGGAGAAATTGCAGAGCAGTTGAGGGTCCCAGGCCCTCAGGTGAAGGTTAAGAAAATTATTCAGAGTAAAAGCAGCATCTCATTAGAAAATATGTGTGAGGTAGATTGGTAAATCATGAAGACGTATAAAAGCCGAGAATGCTTATCTTGCTTTACTAATAAGTGAACAGCAATCAGAATGGCAAAGAGTAAAAGACGTAAAAGAGTAAAATGGCAAAGAGTCTGTTAGCACTAAGCGTAGCCAAGGAGGTGGGGTGGGGAGTGAACATTTGTTTACTTAGCCATTAAGATGGTGAACTCAGATATCCAAAACATTCTAGAGTATAGTTTGACAAAGGTATTGATATCCTTAGAAAATATATACTCTTTGATAAAGTAATTTCACTCTTGTATACACAAAAAATCCTAGCATTATAATGGAGAAAAATTGGAAAATATCTAAATGTAAATCAGCTGAGGATTAAATAAATTTACAGCATAGCCATTCACCATGGTAATGTTGATCTGTATTTATTGATCATTAAATGTAACCATCTGGTTTTTGTTAAAAAATTTTTTTTGACATACAATGAAATACATAATTAATATATAAAACTTGGTGAGTTTGAAGGTAAGTATATCCCCTGAAATCATCACAATAATCTATGCCATAAACCTATCTATCCATCACCTACAATCACCTCCAAAAGTTTCCCCCATTCCTTTGGTTATTACTTTTGTGATGACAGCATTTAACATAAGCATATTTTAAATTATACAATACAGGATTATTAACTATAGGCACTATGCTATACAGTACATCTCTAGGACTTATTTGTCTTGTCTAATAGAAATTTTGTACCCTTTAACTAACTTCTCCACATTTCTCCTCCTCCACCATGTGTTTTGAGTCTCAAAAACTGTCACTCTGTCACCCAGGCTGGAGTGCAATGGTGTGAGCTCAGGTCATTACAACCTCTGCCTCTTGGGTTCAAGTGATTCTCCTGCCTCAGCCTCCTGAGTAGCTGGGATTACAGGCACTCACTACTACACCTGGCTAACTTTTATATTTTTAGTAGAGATGGGGCTTCGCCATGTTGGCCAGGCTGGTCTTGAACTCCTGACCTCACGTGATCTGCCCACCTCGGCCTCCCAAAGTGCTGGGACTACAGGCGTGAGCCACTGCACCCAGCCATATGTTTTTTAAGTGGGAAAAAAATAAGACAGACTATAAAGCATCTAAAGATATATAATTTCCAAACATATATATATGTTTGGAAATGTCTAAAATGATGTATGCTAAAATGCTATCTCTGGGCTGTAAGATTGTAGGAATTTTCATTCTTTTCCTTATAATTTGTATTTTCTTAATGCTTGGTAAAGAGAACAATCAGAATAAAAGAAGGTACTTGCCCTTAGGAATCCAATTTAGGTTATTTGTGCTTTTCCTCTCATCAGTAGCCAGAAAATGGCTAGGAAAGATGGGACAGAGAAACTTGCAAGGGTCCTGAGACTGCCCTGGGAGGCTAAGGTGATAATAGCTTTTCTTTCTGGAATAAGGAAAAAAGAAGATTCAATAAACATTTAAATGGAGTCTGTATTTCTTTTAACTTTTGTTCTGCCAAGTATATAGCCCACGTGTAAGAAGAAGGTATTTGTCATACCATGCTAGTATTTTATTTATTAGGAGGAAATGATGTATTTTGATGTCCTCACAGAGGTAAATGGAGCATGCTTATTTGTCTCTGTAGGACTATTTGCACTTTTTATCTTTCTAACAGCATCAAAATGGAGCTGACCCCATCAAGATTGCCTTATGCTCATTACCTTAGAGGAGGTCTGAATTGGCTGGAGGAAGCAGGCACATGGGGAAAAATGGAGACCAAGCCCCAGAATGGTTAATGAAGTGTGGTTTAGAGGCCCAGTTTCATATTTATTTTTCAAAGGAGTTTTGTTCTTTAAACAAAAGAAACAAGCACAACAAGCATGGCCATACCTTGGTGGATCCACAGTTAGGTCTGAGCTTGGACCTGTCTCCTCTGCATCTGCAGTGGAGCCATGCCTCACTCGACTCAGAAGCAGGTCATGTGTATGTGTGAATATTAGGGATTGTAGGAGGGTTATTAGCATCACTGGAAGCCTCAAATTTGAACTCCATCTTAAAGACTGGTATTTTAGGGGGAACTGAATGATGAGAACGCATGGACACATGAGGTGCAGGGGGAACGCACACACACTGGGGCCTGCAGGAGGGTGGGGGTGGGAGGAGAGAGAGCATCAAGAAGAATAGCTAATGGATGCTGGGCTTAATACCTGGGTGATGGGATGATCTGTGCAGCAAACCACCATGGCACACGTTTACCTATGTAACAAGTCTGCACATCCTTAGTTGTATTTTTTAGACCACTTTATTGGGGCATGATTAACAAGTAAAAAGCTGTACCTATTTAGGGCATACAACTCCACGTATTTGGGGAGAAGTATACACCTGTGAGACTATCACCACCATCATTTCAAGCCATAAGCACATCCCTCACCTTCCAAAGTTTCCTCCCACCTTCTTTATTATTGTCATTTTTATTTAATTATTCATCTTGGTGGTAACAACAGTTAACATTAGGTTTACTCCCTTGGCAAATTTTAAATATACAATACAGTCTTGGTAGCTATAGGCGCCATAGTGGATCTCCAGAATTTATCTATCTTGCATAACTGAAACTTTGTACCCTTTGATCATCACCTCTCCTTTCCCCTGCCCCCAGGGCCCTGGCGACCCACCGTTCTACTCCCTGCTTCCGCGGGTTAGACTATTTCAGATTCCACATGTAAGTGAGATCACAGAGTATTTGTCTTTTATAGAAACCACCAGTATTTTATTACTTTTATGCCAGGAAGACTCTAAGTTTTGTATTATGTACATCCTTTAGTGAATAGAAAAGTGTGCTGATAGCTTTTGTGAATGTATTTCTGAAAAGTGCAAGAAAATGCATTATTTACAAGCAGTTTAAACATTCCTTCTGCAATTTCATCTATGAGCTTCGTTTTCCCAAACCCTCATGAATACCAAAAGGTAAACTCAATCACAGCACACAATTAGTGGCTTTGTATGTATAATTCTTATTTGATCATTAAAATAGTTTCTGAGCTCTGCAGACCAATCTCTTCTCCCCTCTTGACCCTGCCAGCCCTTATTTTGTTGTAGCTTTATGCAATGACCTCCGCCCCTGCCAGCCTTTTTGTCTGGCTAGGACTGAAATATCATGAATTCCAGATGAGTAGGATCCAAATTTGTGAGCTTGCTCTATATGCTTATTAATTCCACTGCCCCACACAGGTGGAAATGTGGTTTTGAGAGATGTTGGACAGTGTGAATGTTCCCCATACACTGCAAGGATGGAAAAAACATGTGCTAAATAACTCTGAGCTGACCGACTGTAAAAACTCATGGTGCGCAATAGCTCTTAAATTTTTATAATGGCCTGCTTACCTTTGGTGGTCTCGTTACTAGGCTTCAGTAATTGTGTTGGGATTCTGTCTAATGGTGGAAGCATGAGTTAACATTGCTTTAAGATTTCTTAAATGAGTTAATACCTGGGAGGTGCCCTTGACCCTTTTCACTCATTAAACAGAATTTCTTTGTCTCTTAGCTTATATTAAATACATTTAAGAGGACAAAAGAGTTCCTGAAGGGAATAAAAAAATGTACTGGAGTGAGATGTAAGAATGCAAATGCACCTAGTCAAACCCTGCATACAAGCTTATGATAGGAAGCTAGGTGGTGGTCTACTTTGTTAAGTTAGAAATGTTCTTGAAAGAACACCAGCTACCAAAGGTGGGAACTGTGTGTATATATTGAAATAAAGTGGGAAAAGCAGGTCAGCATGAAGATTAATAGGAGGCCAAAATGGCTTTAAAAAATAGGAATTGAAGTAAAGTGCTTTTCAAGTTTCACTTATTTAATTAAAAGTCACAATTATTCATTTATCTGAAGCTGTGGTTGCTTTCTAGATTCATGGTTAAGAATATTGATTCTGGTGCTAGACTTTCTGTCTTCAGCTGTGGGCTAGCTTTGTCATATTGGGTGAGTTGTTCACTTCTGTAAGCCCTAGTTTTCTCATCTGGTAAATGGGGATGACAGTAGTATCTTATAACATTGTTATGTGGCTTAAAGGAAATAATCTGTATAAAACATTTAAATAGCATGATGCCTGGACTAAATAAATACTGTTAATTTATGAGTGCTTCTTGTTCCACAGAAGGTGTTATTTCTGTATTTCTGCTCTAGACTTGAAGGATGTAATATATTTTTAATATATACTTTATGTCTTCACATGTATTGTTTTTTTTTTTTTTTTTGAGACAGAGTCTTACTCTGTCGCCAGGCTGGAGTGCAGTGGTGCAATCTCAGCTCACTGCAACCTCCGCCTCCTGGTTCAAGTGATTCTCCTGCATCAGCCTCCCGAGTAGCTGGGACTACAGGTGCCCGCCACCATGCCCGGCTAATTATTGTTATTGTTATTATTATTTTTTGTATTTTTAGTAGAGACAGGGTTTCACCATATTGGCCATGATGGTCTTGATCTCTTCACCTCATGATCCACCCGCCTCGACCTCCCAAAGTGCTGGGATTACAGGTGTGAGCTACTGCACTCAGCCTTCACACGTATCTTATTTGATTCTTCCCACCATATTTTGAGGTAGGTGGGGCAGGTGTTACTATCACCCTGTAATAATCAGGGTAGGGTACGTAATATAGTTTGGATATTTGTCCCCTCCAAATCTCACGTTGAAATTTGATCCCCAGGGTTGGAGGTGGGGCTTGGTGGGAGGTGTTTGGGTCATGGGGGTGGATCACTCATGAATGGCTTGGTGCCTTCCCCATGGAAACAGGTGAGTTCTCTGTTAGTTTATGTGAGAGCTGGTTGTTGAAAATAGCTGGCACCCCTACTCTTGTTCTCTCTTATCCTCCCTCTCTGGTCATGTGATATGCCAGCTCCCCTTCTTCTTCTGCTATGATTGGAAGCTTCCTGACGTCCTCACCAGAAGCAGATGCTGGCACCATGCTTCTTGTACAACCTGCAGAACCGTGAGCCAAATAAATCTCTTTTTAAAAATAAATTATCCAGCCTCAGTTATTCCTTTATAGAAACACAAAACAGACTAAGACAGTAGGCTTCAATAACAAATAGTCCCCCAAAACTCTGGTGGCTTAACCCAATCAATGTTTACCCACTGCTCATGAAACAGTCCAAGGAAGGTATTTTGGGTTAGAGGGCAGTTTTCTTTCACAGGGTCGTTCTGGGATATATTTTCTGGCTTTGCCATCCTTTAATATGTAGACAAACAGGTCCTCATCATTACCCACATGCAGCTGGTGGGAAGAGGAAAAGGTGGCACAATACATTTTTGGCTTGAAAAATGGCTCACGTCACTTCTGTGCATATTCTGCTGGGTAGGAATGACAGTTACATGGCCACGTCTAACTAGAAGGGACACCAAAGATAGAGTCTAGCTGTGTGCCTGGAAAGAAGATGAAACATACGACAGATTTATGGTGAAGAGCTAGCAGTCCCTGCCACACATGCATTTAACAGGGTGAAACTGAGTTCCTGGAAGCTAATGCAACTTGCCCAGTGTGGCATAGGTCTTTGTAGTCATCGTCCAATGTGTTGGGATATGATGTGAATCCTAGCTAGAATCGTAATTAGGGGCAGTGGGGCAGTAAAGAGGATGTAGAAGGAAAATAAGACAGAGCTGGGGTCACAGAGAGCTAGCCTGACATGTGGTGTGGGGATGCCCATCCAAGCAAATTCCTTGGAGGGTGCTCACAGCTGCTTTGTTCAGTGCTCCATGTCACTTTGCTTGTATTTCTTGCTGTTTCTTTTTCCCATTTGTAAACGCCTGCTGGGCCACTTGCCCTGAGTAAAGAAGTTTGAACTCTCCATTGAGATAAAACAATAGCATCTCCCCAGCTGCTATTGTTGCAGGCATCCTGGCTGCAAGCTCAAGGAGAAAACCTTGAATCAATTTGTCTCATGGAGGCCAAGGAGTTGGCTGCCTGCCCTTCACAACTTGTTAAAGTGAACATTTAGACTCTAGGGGGGCTAGAGGGTTGATTCTTGCTTCGTGATCCTCCACACTGATTGTTTTAGGTGCTGGGATGTCAGTGTCACAGTTCTGAGGGCGGGGAGGGGTTTAGTGCTGAGCCTTCCATCTCTTTCTTGCCTGAAATGCTTTTAAAAAGTAAAACTTCAAATTTCCTGGAATTTTGCCTAGACTCAAATGCTCCCCCAAAGTTGTTCCCTTGGGACAAGAGTCTCAAAAGCCCATGGCTCCTCCCATTCTGGGAGAGGTGGTTGATACTCAGGTCACATACACTTCAGACCCACGATGGAGGGGGCCCCCTCTCCATCCTGGCCGATGGCCGATTGGACCAGCCAACAAGTTTTGTTTTACTTGACATGAAAGCTGGTTGAAGTTAAGCAGGAGACATGTTTTTGTTTCTTTAATAAATAAAAGTAAGGACTCTGTACATGAATAAAAGTAAAAGTCACTCCCCTGAGGTTTTTAGGCTTCCAAAAATAGTGCCAAGCTTAGCCAAGGCCAATGCAGCCAGAATTTCCATGGAAAGCTTCGCTGGTGAGGAAGAGGCAGTGCCAGGGGATGTACAAACAGGCTGCCCCGTCTTCTCCCCCAAGCCCTTCCTGTCTCAGCCGTTGGGAGTTTAGAAAACAGGTTTTTGAAATCGGGTTCATTTTCTGGTTTCAGATAAAGTCAATGCAGCAGCAGCACTATTTATTTATCATGGAATCCAATTCAGGGTCTGCAAGGGCTCTGGGGAAGTGGATGGCGAGGTGGTTTACAGTGGAGAAGTTGGGGGAATTTGTCCTTGTCAGACAGGGAAGACTTACTTCTTGAATGAAAGATGCAGCAAGAAAATTACGCTAAACAAACAGATGTTTTTAAAAAGTCTGTTTTAAAGTAGCTTTCTCTTCCTCCAAATAATTGATTATTCATGGCAAAGGTAAACTGGTCAACAAGAAATTGTCTGCCAGTATTTTGTGCTAGAGATTCCCACTCTTCAGGGTTTGCCGCACAGCTTAGAGGGCTGCTCATCGTGTCCACCTGCACCCACAGCCCAGTTGTCTCTCCTTGAACGAGACTGAAGTATTAGCATTTTTTTGTCTAGCACACTTTACTGGGTTTTAGGGGAACTATTAGAAATATGAGGGAAAAAAAGAACCGTACTGGCCAGGGTGGGTCGCACCACCTCTGCTGTACAATGACCCTTAGAAGGTGCTGTGGCTCAGAGGAACAAACCTGAAGTTTCAGGAAAGCAGATTTTAAAAATAAGCACGCTTTTGGGGGAGGGAGGGGGATGGTGACATTTTTTGTTATTAAAAATTCAGCTCTGCTTGGGAATGAGTGCATCGTTGCTTGAAAAATGGTTTTTCATAAATCTGTTCTTCATGAAATCAAGGAGACTTAAAAAGGGCTCAGAAGGTAAAATCAGAAAATTCTCCAAGTGGTACCTCAAGCTGAACAAAAGAGGAAAATACTCTTTTCTGCCATGTCAAGTTGTAACTTGGTTTTTCTCATGTGCTCTCATTTGGAGGGGGTGTGTGTGTGTGTGTGTGTGTCCAGGATATGGAGAAGGTTTAATTACACACATTACCCATCAGAAACTTACCGAATACCAGTTTGAAAGAAAAAGTAAACTGGAATAAACAGTGATTATAAATTTTATTTTAATTCATATTTTTCAGTGGGCCAAATAATCATGGCAACAGGACTTTTAGAAGCACGTCCTGTGAAAGTCATTTTCTGCCTGTGATTGGAAAGGGTCTGTGAGTCTTTCCTCAGGAAGTCAGTAACCCTACCTGGTGAGGTGATCAAGAGTTTGCTAGCACAAGAGACGAAGGTGTGTCATCTTATTTCCCTTGATTACATTGTGGGGGAAGGTAGCAAACTCATTAACTGTGAAAAATAATACAACATATGTTTTTATTCTGGAGTCTTCAAAGAAATGTTTTTTTTAATTTTAGTTTTTTTAAATTATACTTTATTTTCTAGGGTACATGTGCACAAATGCAGGTTTGTTACATATGTATACATGTGCCATGTTGGTGTGCTGCACTCACTAACTCGTCATTTACATTAGGTACACCTCCTAATGCTATCCCTCCCCCCACCCCACGACAGGGCCCGGTGTGTGATGTTCCCCTTCCTGTGTCCAAGCGTTCTCATTGTTCATTCCCACCTATGAGTGAGAACATGCGGTGTTTGGTTTCCTGTTCTTGCGATAGTTTGCTGAGAGTGATGATTTCCAGCTGCATCCATGTCCCTACAAAGGACATGAACTCATGCTTTTTTATGGCTGCATAGTATTCCATGTTGTTTATGTGCCATATTTTCTTAATCCAGTCTGTCACTGATGGACATTTGGGTTGGTTCCAAGTCTTTTCTATTGTGAATAGTGCTGCAATAAACATACGTGTGCATGTGTCTTTATAGCAGCATGATTTATAATCCTTTGGGTATATACCCAGTAATGGGATGGCTGGGTCAAATTTCTAGTTCTAGATCCTTGAGGAATTGCCACACTGTCTTCCACAATGGTTGAACTAGTTTACAGTCCCACCAACAGTGTAAAAGTGTTTCTATTTCTCCACATCCTCTCCAGCACCTGTTGTTTCCTGACTTTTTAATGATTGCCATTCTAACTGGTGTGAGATGGTATCTCATTGTGGTTTTGATTTGCATTTCTCTGATGGCTAGTGATGATGAGCATTTTTTCATGTGTCGGTTGGCTGCGTAAATGTCTTCTTTTGAGAAGTGTCTGTTCATATACTTTGCCCACTTTTTGATGGGTTTTCTTTTTCTTGTTAATTTGTTTGAATTCTTTGTAGGTTCTGGACATTAGCCCTTTGTCAGATGAGTAGATTGCAAAAATTTTCTCCCATTCTGTAGGTTGCCTGTTCACTCTGATGGTAGTTTCTTTTCCTGTGCAGCAGCTCTTTAGTTTAATTAGATCCCATTTGTCAATTTTGGCTTTTGTTGCCATTGCTTTTGGTGTTTTAGACATGAAGTCCTTGCCCATGCCTATGTCCTGAATGATATTGCCTAGGTTTTCTTCTAGGGTTTTTATGGTTTTAGGTGTAACATTTAAGTTTGTAATCCATCTTGAATTAATTTTTGTATAAGGTGCAAGGAAGGGATCCAGTTTCAGCTTTCTACTTATGGCTAGCCAGTTTCCCCAGCACCATTTATTAAATAGGGAATTCTTTCCCCGTTTCTTGTTTTTGTCAGGTTTGTCAAAGATCAGATGGTTGTAGATGTGTGGTGTTATTTCTGAGGGCTCTGTTCTGTTCCATTGGTCTATATCTCTGTTTTGGTACCAGTACCATGCTGTTTTGGTTACTGTAGCCTTGTAGTATAGTTTGAAGTTGGGTAGGGTGATGCCTCCAGCTTTGTTCTTTTGGCTTAGGATTGTCTTGGCAATGTGGGCTCTTGTTTTTGGTTCCATATGAACTTTAAAGTCGTTTTTTCCAATTCTGTGAAGAAAGTCATTGGTAGCTGGATGGGGATGGCATTGAATCTATAAATTACCTTGGGCAGTATGGCCATTTTCACGATATTGATTCTTCCTATCCATGAGCATGGAATGTTCTTCCATTTGTTTGTGTCCTCTTTTATTTTGTTGAGCAGTGGTTTGTAGTTCTCCTTGAAGAGGTCCTTCACATCCATTGTAAGTTGGAATCCTAGGTATTTTATTCTCTTTGAAGCAATTGTGAATGGGAGTTCATGCATGATTTGGCTCTCTGTCTGTTATTGATGTATAAGAATGCTTGTTATTTTTGCACATTGATTTTGTATCCTGAGACTTTGCTGAAGTTGCTTATCAGCTTAAGGAGATTTTGGGCTGAGACAATGGGGTTTTCTAACTATACAATCATGTCATCTGCAAACAGGGACAATTTGACTTCCTCTTTTCCTAATCAAATACCCTTTATTTCTTTCTCTTGCCTGATTGCCCTGGCCAGAACTTCCAACACTATGTTGAATAGGAGTGGTGAGAGAGGGCATCCCTGTCTTGTGCCAGTTTTCAAGGGGAATGCTTCCAGTTTTTTTGCCCATTCAGTATGATATTGGCTGTGGGTTTGTCATAAATAGCTCTTATTATTTTGAGATATGTTCCATCAGTACCGAATTTATTGAGAGTTTTTATCATGAAGGGCTGTTGAAGTTTGTCAAAGGCCTTTTCTGCATCTATTGAGATAATCATGTGGTTTTTGTCTTTGGTTCTGTTTATATGCTGGATTGCGTTTACTGATTTGCGTATATTGAACCAGCCTTGCATCCCAGGGATGAAGCCCTCTTGATCGTGGTGGATAAGCTTTTTGATGTGCTGCTGGATTTGGTTTGCCAGTATTTTATTGAGGATTTTTGCATCGATGTTCATCAGGGATATTGGTCTAAAATTCTCTTTTTTTGTTGTGTCTCTGCCAGACTTTGGTATCAGGATGATGTTGGCCTCATAAAATGAGTTAGGGAGGATTCCCTCTTTTTCTATTCATTGGAATAGTTTCAGAAGGAATGGTACCAGCTCCTTCTTGTACCTCTGGTAGAATTCAGCTGTGAATCCATCTGGTCCTGGACTTTTTTTGGTTAGTAGGCTATTAATTATTGCCTCAATTTCAGAGCCTGCTATTGGTCTATTCAGGGATTCAACTTCTTCCTGGTTTAGTCTTGGGAGAGTGTCCAGGAATTTATCCATTCTTCTAGGTTTTCTCGTTTATTTGTGTAGAGGTGTTTATAGTATTCTCTGATGGTAGTTTGTATTTCTGTGGGGTCGGTGGTGATATCCCCTTTATCATTTTATATTGCGTCTATTTGATTCCTCTCTCTTTTCTTCTTTATTAGTCTTGCTAGCGGTCTGTCAATTTTGTTGATCTTTTCAAAAAACCAACTCCTGGATTCATTGATTTTTTGGAGGGTTTTTTGTGTCTCTATCTCCTTCAGTTCTGCTCTGATCTTAGTTATTTCTTGCCTTCTGCTAGCTTTTGAATGTGTTTGCTCTTGCCTCTCTAGTTCTTTTAATTGTGATGTTAGAGTGTCAATTTTAGATCTTTCCTGCTTTCTCTTGTGGGCATTTAGTGCTACAGATTTCCCTCTACATACTGCTTTAAATGTATCCCAGAGATTCTGGTATGTTGTATCTTTGCTCTCACTGGTTTCAAAGAACGTCTTTATTTCTGCCTTCATTTCGTTATATACCCAGTAGTTAGTCATTCAGGAGCCGGTTGTTCCGTTTACATGTAGTTGAGTGGTTTTGAGTAAGCTTCTTAATCTTGAGTTCTAGTTTGATTGCACTGTGGTCTGAGAGAGAGTTTGTTATAATTTCTGTTCTTTTACTTTTGCTGAGGAGTGCTTTACTTCCAGCTATGTGGTCAATTTTGGAATAAGTGCCATGTGGTGCTAAGAAGAATGTATATTCTGTTGATTTGGGGTGGAGAGTTCTGTAGATGTCTATTAGGTCCACTTGGTGTAGTGTTGAGTTCAATTCCTGGATATCCTTGTTAACTTTCTGTCCTGTTGGTCTGTCTCATGTTGACAGTGGGGTATTAAAGTCTCCCATTATTCTTGTGTGGGAGTGTAAGTCTCTTTGTAAGTCTTGAAGGACTTGCTTTATGAATCTGGGTGCTCCTGTATTGGGTGCATATATATTTAGGATAGTTAGCTCTTCTTGTTGAATTGATCCCTTTACCATTATGTAATGGCCTTCTTTGCCTCTTTTGATCTTTGTTGGTTTAAAGTCTGTTTTATCAGAGATTAGAATTGCAACCCCTGCCTTTTTTGTTTTCCATTTGCTTGGTAGATCTTCTTCCATCCCTTTATTTTGAGCCTATGTGTGTCTCTGCATGTGAGATGGGTCTCCTGAATACAGCATACTGATGGGTCTTGACTCTTTATCCAATTTGCCAGTCTGTGTCTTTTAATTGGAGTATTTAGCCCATTTACATTTAAGGTTAATATTGTTATGTGTGAACTTGACGCTGTCATCATGATGTTAGCTGGTTATTTTATGCGTTAGTTGATGCAGTTTCTTCCTAGCATCAATGGTCTTTACATTTTGGCATGTTTTTGCAGTGGCTGGTAGTGGTTGTTCCTTTCCATGTTTAGTGCTTCCTTCAGGAGCTCTTGTAGGGCAGGCCTGGTGGTGACAAAATCTCTCAGCATTTGCTTGTGTGTAAAGGATTTTATTTATCCTTCCCTTATGAAGCTTAGTTTGGCTGGATATGAACTTCTGGGTTGAAAATTCTTTCTTTAAGAATGTTGAATATTGGCCCCACTCTCTTCTGGCTTGTAGCATTTCTGCCAAGAGATCCACTGTTAGTCTGATGGGCTTCCCTTTGTGGGTAACTCGACCTTTGTCTCTGGCTGCCCTTAACATTTTTTCCTTCATTTCAACTTTGGAGAATCTGACAATATGTGTCATGGAGTTGCTCTTCTCGAGGAGTATCTTTGTGGCGTTCTCTGTATTTCCTGAATTTGAATGTTGGCCTGCCTTGCTACGTTGGGGAAGTTCTTCTGGATAATATCCTGCAGAGTGTTTTCCAACTTGGTTCCATTCTCCCCGTCACTTTCAGGTACACCAATCAGACATAGATTTGGTCTTTTCACGTTGTTCCATATTTCTTGGAGGCTTTTTTCATTTCTTTTTACTCTTTTTTCTCTAAACTTCTCTTCTTGCTTCATTTCATTCATTTGATCTTCAGTCATTGATACCCTTTCTTCCAGTTGATTGAGTTGGTTACTGAAGCTTGTGCATTTGTCGCGTAGTTCTCATGTCATGGTTTTCAGCTCTATCAGGTCATTTAAGGACTTCTCTACATTGATTATTCCAGTTAGCCATTCGCCAAATCTTTTTTGAAGGGTTTTAGCTTCTTTGCGATGGGTTTGAACTTCCTCCTTTAGCTCAGAGAAGTTTGATTGTCTGAAGCCTTCTCTCAAGTTGTCACAGTGATTCTCCATCCAGCTTTGTTTCATTGCTGGCTAGGAGCTGCATTCCTTTGGAGGGAGAGAGGTGCTCTGATTTTTAGAATTTTCAGTTTTTCTGCACTGCTTTTTCGCCGTCTTTGTGGTTTTATCTACCTTTGGTCTTTGATGATGGTGATGTACAGATGGGGTTTTGGTATGGATGTCCTTTCTGTTTGTTAGTTTTCCTTCTAACAGTCAGGACCCTCAGCTGCAGGTCTGTTGGAGTTTGCTTGAGGTCCATTCCAGACCCTGTTTGCCTGGGTATCAGCAGCAGAGGCTGCAGAAGAGTGAATATTGCTGAACAGCAATTGTTGCTGCCTGATCGTTCCTCTGGAAGCTTCGTCTTAGAGGGGTATGCAGCTGTGTGAGGTGTGAGGTGTCAGTTTGCCCCTAGTGGGGGATGTCTCCCAGTTAGGCCACTCGGGTGTCAGGGTCCCACTTGAGCAGGAAGTCTGTCCATTCTCAGGTCTCAAACTCCGTCCTGGGAGAACCACTACTCTCTTCAAAGGTGTCTGATAGGGACATTTAAATCTGCAGTGGGTTCTGCTGCCTTTTGTTTGGCTATGCCCTGTCCCCAGAGGTGGAGTCTACAGAGGCAGGCCGGCTTCCCTGAGCTGCAGTGGGCTCCACCCAGTTCTAGCTTCCTGGCTGCTTTGTTTACCTACATAAGCCTCAGCAATGGCGGGCGCCCCTCTCCCAGCCTCGCTGCTGCCTTGCAGTTAGATCTCAGACTGCTGTGCTAGCAATGAGGGAGGCTCCATAGGCGTGCGACCCTCCGAGCCAGGTGCGGGATATGATCTCCTGGTGTGCTGTTTGCTAAGACCCTTGGTAAAGTGCAGTATTAGGGTGGGAGTGACCTGATTTTCCAGGTGTTGTGTGTCATGGTTTCCCTTGGCTAGGAAAGGGAATTCCCTTCCCCCTTGTGCTTCCTGGGTAAGGAGATGCCTTGCCCTGCTTTGGCTCTGGCTTGTTGGGCTGCACCTACTGTCCTGCACCCACTGTCCCACATGCCCCAGTGAGATGAACCCGGTACCTCAGTTGGAAATGCAGAAATCACCTGTCTTCTGTGTCGCTCATGCTGGGAGCTGGAGGCTGGAGCTGTTCTTATTTGACTATCCAAAAATGATTTTAAGAAGGCTTCCTGGTCACTTAAAATTTTCAAACAAGGCCAGGTGTGGTGCCTCACATCTGTAATCCCAACACTTTGGGAGCCAAGGCAGGCAGATCATTTGAGGCCAGGAGTTCAAGACCAGCCTGGGCAGCATGGTACAACCCTGTCTCTACTAAAAACACACAATTAGCTGGGCATGGTGGTGCATGCCTGCAGTTCTAGCTACTCAGAAGGCTGAGATGGGAGAATCACTTGACCCCGGGAGGTAGAGGTTGCAGTAAGCCAGGATTGCGCCACTGTACTCCAGCCTGGGTGACAGAGCAAGACCCTGTTTAAAAAAAAAACAAAACAAAGCAAAGTTTCAAACAAAACTGTAATCACAATAACTCAAACACTTTTTTTTTTGGTTAGAACGAACTCCTGTACTATGAAGACAAATCCCACTTGGGCCAGAAGCCTGTGTTTATCACTGGTGAGCTGAGATTCTTTGACAGTGCCCATATTTCATGGCTTCTAGTCTTGGATACTCTTCTTGTTCAATTTTAGCTGTAAACATACATAAAAGGTATGATCCTGTCCTGTATATTTTGATACCCAACCCTTCAGATACTCGATTAGAAGAGTGTAGTGCTGCTAAGAAATGTAGTCTCATTTAAAGAAACATTTTAGTGAGAATGTTCAAGAAATTGGCTGCTTGTGAATTTTTGTCTCTGTGCTGGGAAAACATCTGGGTAAATGGTGAAAAAAAAGTTTATAAAGTAGATGGTGTTTTATAGTATATCAGATCTTCAAATGTTTGTCCACCGTGGCAGTGCGCCTGTTGTAGACAGTAATGCCTCCCTTTATAAAAGAACATCCCTTTCCAGCTTTCAGTCATAGAAACATGCATTTCAGTAAACAAGTCTGTCTTTACCATATGCTGTGCTTTTCACAAGTCTATAGCCTTCAATGTTAACCCTCCTGGGTCATCTTTCTTACTTGAAGTGGCTGGCTCACCTGTTTTGACCCTTCCCTGTAATGAAGTTTCTTTCCTTTCCCAGTGACAGTTTCCACTGTCTTTGGGTTGGTGTGCCTGCATCTCCCTTAACCACAATTGTGGATTGTTGCATGCCTTGTAGGACATCTAAATGTCACTCCTAATTTGAAGTTGAAGAAATTGAGCCAGGAATGATAAAGGGGTTTCTCCCATCTCAGTGTGAATATAAAGGCCACCTGCTTTATTGCCTAAATATTTCTCAGAGCTGTCACCACCTCTTTCCCTCAACATCCTCTGCCCTAGGTCAGTATTCATCGCCTTCCTCTGGACCCTATTAAAATCGCCTCTGGTGTAGTTTCTCCTTAGCTAGCCTCTCCCACTGGAGTTAGACCAGTCAATCTAAAATATGAATGTGGTCAATGCCATTTCTGTGCTTTATACTTTCAGTGAGTACCCATCACCTTTCAGATGAGTTTCAAGTTTTTTAGCCCAGTATGCTAGCTGCATTGTGATGTGACCTCTATCTATCTCTCTAGCCTGATTTTAAAAAGTCTTTTTCATCTCATTCTTTATGCTCTTTTAATTTTGAGCTGCATGTGGTACCCCCAACATACGTCCACACCACCAAACTTCACTTACATTTGAAGTTTTGCTCATATTATTCCTGTATCAGTCAGATATTTTGGTTGCAAGCAAATGAAACGAACCCTGGTTAACTTAGACTGGAAAGAAATTTATTAAAGGGACATTGGGCAGCTTACAGAAGTGCCACTAAAGCTGAAGAACTAGGTCAGAGGCTAGCCAGCTGAAATCATAGCTCAAATCATGCTCTGGAACAGATCTATTGAGTTCACACTGCTGCAGCCCCCAACATTGTGGCCAGCACTGCCCACACCCTGATGCTGGGACCAGGGAGCTGCCCCTGGCTCCGCTGGCATCACAGTCTTTGGGAACAAGGCCTCGGGATGACTGCCGACAGTGCCAGAAATGACTTTTTGTGGTCTGTGTTTCATTGTACCATTAGCTCCTGGTTTAATGCTTTCGGCATGCATATCTATCTGATTATCCAAACCTAAGTCACATGCCTACTTCTTAACTATATAGAAGAAAGGAAAGTCTCAGGGTTCCACACCTTCTACAGTAGGAATTCTACCAAGCTTCAAAAGGAGAAAAATTCTCCGAACAAAGGAATAAAGTTCAGAACTGAGCATTCCAAAGAAGGATAACTGGCCATTATAATTCCTCAGCCTTTGTGACAATTCTGTGAGCTGCTCAGTGTCCTTTCATGGCTAACTTGTAGTGCTTTGTCACTTCTTTATTTGCCTAGTTAAATCTTGCCCATGTTCTAACATAAACACAAATAGGTTTGCTACAAAGAAGTCTTCCTTGCATCCCAGGTTGGGATTAATCTTTTCCTTAGCTTTTGGGCATATTTATGCCTTATTACTTATGATATTTTATTGTGTGCCTGTTTAAGTATTTGTGTCTGCGTATCATTTGTAAGTCTCCCACGGGTATGCACTTTGCCCTAGACATCTTCCAGTGCCTAGCACAGTGTTTGGCTTATATGACATGTCCAATAAATTCACTCACTCACTCACTCACTCACTCACTCACTCACTCACTCACTCA
>NC_045440.1:96233495-96267446 GCF_002776525.5 Piliocolobus tephrosceles
TCACTCACTCACTCACTCACTCACTCACTCACTCACTCACTCACTCACTGTTTGTTGAGCCAAATTGCCAAAGATTACACATGTAATCAGTGACATAGGTGGAGTAAAATTCAAGTCTCTTCACTTTAGTGTTTCTAAAGTGATGGAAGCTGTGACATCCCTCCTTTCCTCTCCTTTCCCCCTCTTCTACCCTAATCATTATTTGTTTCTTTTCATAGTTTAGCTTCTGCTAGTCTTCATCCTTCCCAGTAAATTTCTCTCCTAACCATTGCCTTGGCAAATGGTTCAAGGAACCCAGAGCTGTTGATTTGTAAACTGTGGTCCTGCCAGGTCAAGGGGAGGCATGGAGACTTTGGACTTGGAGTAAGCAGATGCAGAGAACTTTTGGGAAAATATGTGCACCTACAATTTTGTCTTCAGTAATTATGCCAGGAATTGAATTAGGTTTTCTTGGAGCAGAAGGTCTAATAGATCAATGCTCTAGCCTATGAGCCCTCCGGCCAAGAAGTGCATGCGTTTTTAAGAGGAACATAAACACAGCTCACATTGGTCATATAGCAGCTTGGGTAGATGGATTTATACTTCAGCAGACAGTTGGTCCCTGGGTAGAAACGTGGGCCAAGGGCCAGGAGACCCCCAGTTCAATTTCCAGTTAAGTCATCTCTGTTTATTTCTTACAAAATACATATTTAAAAAATTTGAAATTAAAACGTCATGCTTAAAACACTCTACAGTAAACAGAGGCCTTAAAAGAATATCTCTTGCCAGCATCACTTTTTGTTAAAGCTGTATCCAATTTAAAGTTTATTTTATACCCAGGATATGGAATGGCGCATAGAGTGCTGCAGAAATCACCACACATCTGAGCAGGACCAATCAGGTGTTTTGGCAGGACATCTCCCTGAACGGGACACCCCCAAGCTTGTGGGGGTGGCTTCAGGCATTGATGAACACATGTGGACAGGCACAAGGGGCATTAAAAACAAGGTGTGTGCATCTACAACGCTCTTCTTTCTGCTGCGCTCAACAAGTCCTATTGATTCTACCTCTTACATATCTCTCATATCTCTCCTTTGTCTTCATCTTCCCCCCATCCTGGCCCCATCGCTATCACCTCGTAATTGGTCTCTCTGCTTCCACTATTGTCTTTCTCCAATCAGTCTGTACTGTTTCACTCACACCACCCTCATCTACTTCAAATCCATCGATGGCTTCCCGTTACCCTTAGAATAAAGGCAAAAATTCTTAACATGGTCCAAGCCCTTATGATCTGGCCCCATCCAGCTCTCCAGCCTGATCTGCTCTCTGTAGGGCAACCATGCTGGCCTGCCAGCCATGTGACCTTGTGCCACATCCCTCCTGCCCCAAAGACACCCTCGTGCTGTTCCTTCTACCTTGGAAGTGCTCCACGATGCCTTACCCCTTGCTCTTCACTGGCTTAATGCCCACCTATACTTCAAATCTTGGTTTTGAGATCTTCTTAGAAAACTTCTGTACCCTCCCACCCCCATGAGATCCTCTTGTTCTCTACTCTCACAATACTGCATGAACATTTTTCTTCTTTTTAGCATTTATTGTCACTTGAGCCGATACATTTATTTCTGTGATTATTTGAAGAATCTTGTTTCCACTAACAATACTGGAAACATGTCTGGAGGACTAATTGCAAACCTGGAAGTTTCTAAGTGTGTCAATATATTAGCATACTTGGGTTTTATAAAAACAGAGAAAATATTCCCTATTACTACCCTCCCTGAGGGCTTAAGTAACTAGCTTACAGCCACACAGCTAGTAATCACAGATTTGGGATTTGAACCAGGCTGGCTGACCCCACGGTGTACATATTTCATCATGATTCTGTGTTGCCTTCCTACTACATCAGTGTTTCTCAATTTTTGCTTCATGTTTGCCCTCCCTACCACTCAGCTCTTGAGGCCAAAGAACCTTTGTTTAGATATGTTTTACTGATCCTCTCCCATGAAATTTTACTACCACAACTACACTGTAGTATGCAGAATAATGCTCCCCTCCCCAAAATAGTCACATCCTACACCCTGGAGCCTGTGAATTTCTTATATTACATGGCGAGGAGGGAACTGAGGCTTCAGATGGCATTCAGGTTGCTAATCAGATGACCTTGAGATGAGAGATGATGTGGCAGGCACTATGCTAGGAATAAGAGATGGAGTAGTGATCAAATCCAGAGACAATTCTTGTTTTGTAGTACAGTACATGAATTTTCCATGGGGGTAATATTGCCCCTAATGGGAAAAATAAATTCTTGGGGTGGTGGAAAAACTTTATTCCATTCATATATAAAACACAGATATGCACAGAGCACGCGCACGTGCGCGCACACACACATGTACACACAGAGTTGTATTAGTTTTCTATTGCTGGTGTAACAAGTTACCATAAACTCAGTGGCTTAAAATAACAGAAATAATTATCTTACAGTTCTAGAGCTATGTCACTGGGCTGAAATCAGGATGTTGACAGGGCAGCATTCCTTCTGCAGAACCTAGGGGAGAATCTGTTTCCATGCCTTTTCCAGCTCGTAGAGGCTGCTGGCATTCCTTGGCTGATAGTACCTTCCTTCTGTGAGAGACGATTATCTGGGTGGGCCCAATGTAACCACAAGGGCCCTTATAAGTGGAAAAAGGAGGCCAGAGAGCCAGTGTCGGAGCGATGCAGTGTTAGAAAGACTTGACTAACCATTGTTGGCTTTGAGGATTAAGGAAGGTACTATCAGCCAAGGAATGCCAGCAGCCTCTAGGAGCTGGAAAAGGCATGATTAGATTCTGCAGAAGGAATGCAGCCCTGCCAACATCCTGATTTTAGCCCAGTGACACAGCTCTAGAACTGTAAGATAATTATTTCTGTTATTTTAAGCCACTGAGTTTATGGTAACTTGTTATAGCAGCAATGGAAAACGACTACAATTCTGTGTGCATGTGCGTGCTCTATGCATATCTGTGTTTTAGATATGAATAGAATAAAGTTTTTTTCCACCACCCCAAGAATTTATTTTTCCCATTAGGGGTAATATTACCCCCATGGAGAATGCATGTACTGGACTGCAAAACAAGAATTGTCTCTGGCTTTGATCACTACTCCATCTCTTATTCCTAGCATAGTGCCTGACACATAGTAGGCACCTAATAAGTATTTGTTGAGTAAATGAGTGAATGAGTGATTGAATGAGTATGAATTTGAATTAAGAGTCATAATCCTACTTATGAAAAATAAAAAGGGCTAAAGGACTCCATGTTAGGAACAGAATGAATCATTGTTTTTGAATAACTATGAGACCATAGTGCCGTGAACAGTGCGTTCATCGCCACGGATTTATCAATTTCCAAATGCACCTGTAGCGATTGGTTAGACCAGTGGAGGCACCAGCAGAAAGAGTCTTGGGAATGTCAGCTCTGTGGTGTGCCATGAGCATAGTGGCAGGCAAATAGCCTTCAACCATTTGGGGTAATTGAATGAAAGAGCCTCACATCTAAGGAAAAGTAGTCAAGATCTACTGTGAACTGTTATTAATAGTCAAGCTTCCTATGTACCAGCTTCCTTTTGTACATTCTCTTTATAGAACCCATGCACGATCAGTATTTTAATTCCTATTAGCAGATGTCACAGCTCAGAGAAGCCAAGTTCTTGCTCAAAATCTCTTTACAAAAATTTTCTAGGCACTCCAAATCTAGAGAAGGAATGCCTTCCAATTCATTGTCATTATTTTAGCTCATCACAAATCTTTAAGATTTGAGTTTAAATGAGTCATTTTTACATTTTAGATGGAGCCAGGGAACATCAGTGGCATATGCTATTTTTCTGCCAGTTCCCTTTCTTCCCTCTCATTTGCCAAGCATCCACTCGGAAAGGGCTTTCCAGGGCTTCAGTGTTGGTGGCCCAGCTTTTGCAGGAGAACCTACAACATCGTGTGATTTTCTGGCCACCTTGGCTCTGGGGAAGGTGCAGGCTCTTCCCGGGGCCTGCTGTGTGTCTGCGTAGTGGTGATGATGGGAGCACTAAGCTCCACTGGATGACGGGACATGCTGGCTTTGGTTTTGCCCCAGCATTGGCAAGTTGAGCACTTTCCTTTTTGACCCTCCTAGAGCTGCTGTGTGGGGCATTCAGGCAGAATCACACCATTGGGGTGGATCTAGGGGGATGGAGTGTGGAATGTGCAGAACTCTGTCTTCCTTGCCAACTAGGAATGGGAAGACTGGAGGATTGCTGGAGGGAGGGAAGGGGTCTTCATGGAGGTAGCCAAGTTGGGAACCAGAGCACAGTGCAGTGCAGGAGGCCTCTGGGAGAGTCATTTCTCAGGCACATGAGAGGGATGGACTCAGAACCACACTTGGCAGGATCTGTCTCTTCACTTGATCTTACCACATGGCAGTCTTGGTCTCCAGGGCCATGCATAGCTAACGAGAAACACTTGTCTGGCATTCACATTTATAAATAACTTTCCTGTGCAGGATCTCAGGATGGTGAATCTTGGGATCTGATCCAACCTCTCCATGGCTGTTTTGCTTTCATATTTTAGCAATCACTGATTCTTTCATATTTTAGCAATCACTGATTCCAGTGCCTACTATGTGCAATGATAATGGGAAACAAGCATTTGGATTACATTTTTCATTCAACATATTTTTGACTTCCATTATCCAGTTTTATCCTATATCCCATCCTGTGAGACTGGATCTTATGCCCTCATTTTTTCAGATGAGAAAATTAAAGCTTAGAGGGCAAATGAACATGTACTAGTTTGTTAAGCTGTGGACACTAATAATATGATCTACCATAGTATTAACACTACTGTAAGTGCTTACATTCACTTAATTCCCAGAGCATTATTATTCTCATTTGGCATGTGCAAAACCTGAGGTGTAAAGTGAGTAACAACTTGCCCAAGATCATATAGTCAATAAGAAGAGGGAGGATGTGAACTTAGACAACCTGACTCCATAGACTAGTTTCAACCACTGTGCTATCCAACAAACTAGGGCTCAATGCCAGGGCTCGGTTCCATACTATTCTTTCCTCTCTACCATGCTACCTTTCTATGCCATAGATCTGGAATATGTAAAGGAAAATGACATTGCTCTTGCTTATAGTCTGTTGGTGGAAAAGGTGTGCAGCAGGTGACTCTTCAGGGTGAAAACCCTAAGTGCTAAGCTGAGGTCAAGGGGAACTCTAGAGAACCCTGAGGAATGGCCCAGGAGACTTAGACCTCATAGCCTCCATAGCCCTTTCCCTGCTGATCCTTTCCATACTGGCCTGGCCAGTCCTAATTTCTCCCTGAAATAGAGTAGCCTTCACAGTTGTCCTGGGTTGGTCATTTTGACCTCATATTTAGGGGTTTGGGGTCATTTCTCTAGGAAGTTTCTCCCAGTATGCAGCTTGACTAATAAATGTAGAGGTCACGAGCAAGCAAATTGCTCGAAAGAAGTATCACAAACTGTCCTGTACCAAATGCTCTACTTCCTGAAGATGGGGACCCTTTGGGCTCCTGGCTGGTTCTCACCAACTTGGAAGGATCATGTGTTGCTGCCTCTGTTGGGGGCTGCCATTTCTAATCTTGAACTGAACCCAGCACATCATGGCTACTTTCTCCCAGCTATGAGCTCAGTTCAGTCTTGCTGTACTTTTGGGGTTGATAGTGTAAAATATTTGCAATTAGAGGTGTCATTTAGTTACCATCATCACCATAATTTTGCCAGAATACCTACAGTTTGGTTGCTTTGATCATCACTTTCTTCCTGCTAGCTCTGAAAGTGTATCTAGGCCCACCTGTTGGGGTTCTTGCCTGCTCTTTCCTTGCCCACCCCAAGTATACATCTTTGTCATCACAACTTGAAACTTCTGGAACCCTGGCTGATTAGTGCCTTGTATGGGTACTTAGGAGACATGCATTTGTTTAGTTCAGGCTTTAAATTAGCCAGGAACCACCCCCTCAAATTGACTTAGAATTTGTTTGGCTATTTGATGTTTGGGGAACAAGTAATACAGAAGTTGGTGTCTCACTCACAAGTAAGGATCTCAGATAGTCTTGCTTTGTGGTTTATCGTGAGAAGGTGATAATCTGTGTTCATGGTAATATCACCAAGTAATATAAAACCATCTGATGTCATGTTTCCTTAGCACTTTACTCTTTACCTCAATGTAGCATTTAGTACCTGTATTAGGGTGATTTGGTTTCATGCCTGTCTCTCCCATACACAATATGCTTCTCAAGGTCAGGAATCTGCCTCATTCATTTTTGCATTTTCAGTCCAAGCATAGTACCTGGAACACAATATGTATAGAAAAATCAAATCAGTGTCTTTGATCTATTTCATAAATAATTCACTATTGTCAACACTGAATCATAACTATATAGTTATATCTCCAAGTATTAAGTTTTGAGCTTGAGCTATTTAGCAAAAATTATAAACTAAACTTCTTTATTTCTGCAGCAATCCTGTGTTCTTCTACTTCTCCAAGCATGTGATAGTACAGCTGCTTAGCATGCTGAAGGAATCTATTATTTTCACTCATATTGACCATAGTTTTAGTAACAAACATTCCTATTATACTTACTATATGTCAGGTACTGTTTTAAGACCTTCCATGAGTTTTTACAACAATCCTGTTACTGCCTTCCTTTTACCAAGAGCCAGAGAGACTAGCCCAAGGTGATGCTAACTGGGAAAGCTGGGGTTTGGACCTGGTACAATGAGTCAGAGGGCATGCACTTAGGTGCTGTGTTATGCTTCCTTTTGAGTAACTTCCTTAACTAAGCAACATTTACTGAGATTCTGTGGAATAGATTTTCTCAGATAATCTTGACAATAATACTAAGAGGTACAATTTTTATTAGTTTCATTTTTCAATTGAGGAAACTGAAGCACAGGTTAAAGAGCTCATCCAAGGTCATATCACTAGTAAGGGGAGAAGACTGAATTTAGAAACAGATGCCCTGCTCCTTCTGTCCTATCACTGCTGGCTACAAATCAGTTAACTCCAACCATTTCTTTAATTCCGGGGCCTTGTTTGTCAGAATTTTCACTTTGCCAATTTGAGTCTTAAGAGAAGAGGCTTTGGAGTGTAACAGACCTTGGTTTGAGTCCTTATTCTTCCACTTTCTAGTTCTGAGACGTTGGTCAAGTCAAACTAACTTGTTGATGTCTCAATTTCCTTGTCATGAAAATGTGTTTTCAAATGCTGCATGTTCTCATTTATAAGTGGGAGCTGAACTATGAGAACACATGGACACATTGGGGGAACATCACACACTGGGGCCTGTCGGGGGTGGTGGGAGGAGGAGGGAGAGCATCAGGAAGAATAGCTAATGTGTGCTGGGCTTAATACCTAGGTGATGGGATGATCTATGCAGAAAACCATCATGGCACACTGTTACCTAGGTAACAAACCTGTACATCCTGCACATGTACCCCTGAACTTAAAAGTTGAAGAAAAAAAAAAAAGAAAATGGATTTTATGTGTGAAAATTAGATGAGAGGATGCCTGAGGGGAGGGCTTGGTGCATGGTCAAGCTCTGTACATACTAACTTCTATTCACAGGGTTGGCAAATGGCCACATGGTCCAGTGGCAGAAGGAGGATTTGACCTCACAACTCCCTGCTTGACCTTGTTGAACCCCTCTACTTCTCATCTGTTTCCTGCATCTTTCTCTGCATCCTCCCATCTTCACCTTATTTAACGGTTTAATTGGGTAAGGGAGTATGTAAATGCCCTTTTCAGAATAAGCAAGTTTTATTAAAGGCTCTTTAGTTGGTTTCAAAGACAAGAAAGTGTTGATTATAGAACTAAATAGTTCTGGGAACAATGTCACCGAGTTAAAGAAGGAGGAGCAATAGCATTAGGTCTGTGAAAATGTGTAGTCTGTGGGCCTATTGTTAGTTAAACCTCAGATAGGTTTTCTGGAAATAGCTGTGTAGAGCAATATATGAATCCTGGAAATAAAAAAAAATCAGAAAGATTAGATAACCCCCAGGACAAAACAAAACAAAAGTTAAATAAAGGAAAAATAAAAAGAGATAAATTAACAAATACCTTCGTACTCCGATAAAACAGATCTGTCCCATTTATGAGCTATCAAACAATGCCTGCACTTTACCACCATTCTTTTCACTCCATGAACTTCGAATGCCTTAAATACACTAACTTAAGACAAGTTCTCACCTTCTACAGAAGCAAGGTGGAGGTAGGTCAGCTTGCAAGGTGAACCTGGCTTTCTGGGGGAGGGAGAAGTAGCAGTCTGGCAACTTCACAAGAACCTTTGCCTCTCTGCGTGGCCACGGTCACCTGGCAGCTGCCGTAGCTGGGGCTTGGGCAGCCCCAGGCTCTAACCTCTTCTCAATAACTGCTTTCCTTTTACAAAATGATGATGTTCTTTCCCAAGTTAGGGGACAAGAATGTTGTTTTCCAGAATGTACTCTGAAGCTAGGATACAGTTATTCATCTGGTTTAATTTAAAATGCGAAATCTTTGAAAAATAGGTATTTTTAAAATAAGCGTTTTGGTTTGGAGCTCTGGTTCTCATTAACTTGGCTGAAGCTTTTGATGATATGTTGGAACTGCTTAAACACCAGCTCACACGCCTGCTCTCAGGTGTTCCTAAACCCGCTGCTTCCCCTGGGGACTGCAGGCCTGCGGCGTCCTGACAGCCCTACACTGCAGCCTGGTGTTCCCCTTGCTCCATCCGTGACTTTTTTGAAAGGGAGTTGAATGGTTTAATGTGATGTTTTGGTAATCTCTGCCACTCTGCTGAAGTGCATGGGGCAGGAATGACAGTACTTGGGGGTCTGATTCTGCCTTCAAACACTAGCAAAAATCTTCTGGTATCCATGATCTCTCACCTCTCCTCCTGTCATGCCTCCTTGGCCAGGAACTTACTGTCACTGGAGTTCATTGTACGTGAGTCTTGAAGAAAAAACTTTGGCTGAGTCTGCAAGCCTGATAGGGGTGTATTCAGTGTTATTAGACCAAGTCAAATGTAATCTCTGTAACTACTGTTAAGCCTAGGATGTGTGGAACAAAAAAGACATTCCAGAGGCCTGTCAAATTACATGTGTACTTTAAGGCATTCCTTTTGTCTGTGATGTTCCAAGTACTTTAAGAGCATTACCAGCCAGTCGTGGTGGCTCAGTAATCCCAGCACTTTGGGAGACTGAGGCAGAAGGATCACAAGGTCAAGAGATCGAGACCATCCTGGCCAACATGGTGAAACCCTGTCTCTACTAAAAGTAAAAAAAATTAGCTGGGTGTGGTGGTGTGTGCCTGTAGTCCTACCTACTCAGGAGGCTGAGGTAGAAGAATCACTTGAACCTGGGAGGCAGAGGTTGCCGTGAGCCAAGATCGCGCCACTGTACTCCAGCCTGGGTGACAGAGCGAGACTCCATCTCAAAAACAAACAAACAAACAAAAAGCATTACCTTCTGCTTCTCAGAAATAACCTTCTTTAGGGAGGAAGGCAGGAGACTTAGGAGTCCTTTTGCTACATACAGGTCCCCTGGAAAGGGATAGCAGGGCTCTGAGACTGCAGTCACCTAAATTTCAGGGTTCCAAGCCTTGGGTGTTATATGTGTGAGACATGATTTTTCCCTTCTGTTAGCATGGCGGTAGAGGTTCTGTACTGTCCACGTGAAGCCTCATGCCCCCTGACCATCCCCAGAAGCTGTGATTCCCCAGAGAGGGTGCATTTGGAAAGCTTTCCTCAACCCTTCACTGCTTTGGACTTCTCTTCAGAAGACTCCAGAAAAACTTCCCATTTAGAAAGTAGGAAAGGATGTAGTCTTCTTTTTTTTTTTTTTTTTGAGACTGAGTTTTGCTCTGTTGCCCAGGCTGGAGTACAGTGGCGCCATCTCGGCTCACTCAATTTCTGCCTCCAGGGTTCAAGCAGTTCCCTCCCTAAGCCTCCCGAGTAGCTGGGATTATACACACCCGCCACTACGCCCAGCTAATTTTTTTGTATTTTTAGTAGAGACGGGGTTTCACCATCTTGGCCAGGCTGGTCTTGAACTCCTAACCTCGTGGTCCACCTATCTTGGCCTCCCAAAATGCTGGGATTACAGGCCTAAGCCACAGGTCCCGGCCAGGATACAGTCTTAATCTCATTATCCTTCTGATACTTCTTGGGACTCAACCTGCTCAAGCCATAGTCGATTCAACTGGGACCCCACATCATAGGAATCTCGGCCCTTGCCCCAGAAGCAAAGCCTCTACTGAGAGTCCTTTTCTCCTCATACTGTCCAGGGCTTCCTCTCCCATCCTCCTTTACTCTGCTGTTCCTTCTCCCAAAAGTTCTGTTCTGTCCTGTTGGATGCTTGGTCCTTGATCTTAATCTTCTCAGTGAATGTTCTTTTCACCATCTGCACAGTAGAAACCTGTTAGAGATCTGTGCTCAGCATTTTGCTGCTACAAGCCCACAGTTTCTTACCTGCAATTTTGAAAAAAAGAAATGCATTGAGAGCTAAAAGTTTTTCCTGTCCCATTTGGTAACAAAAACTTAAGCTTATGTGCAGCTATTTATTATACTTGCTGTTAATATCCATACATTTCTTTGTAGAAATATGTGTGTTTCATTATGGAGTGCTTTCCAGGTGTTATGTATTGACTGTATGTGTTCCATTATTAACTTTTCTAAAATCTGAAAATTTCTGAATCCAGAAACACATCTGGCTCCAAGGTTTTGGATAAGGGACTGCAGGCCTGTTTTTCTAAAGCACTGCTTTCAGGTAAAGTCCTTTCCTCCATTCAGGATGTGCCTTCTGCCTATTCCCCACACCATGTTGATATCATCTGCTCTTCTTCTGGACATTTCCCTCCACAATAGAGGCTGCTCCTCTCCATCTTTTCCTATTGCCCTCATCTCTGTACCAAATCCATCCTGACTACATTCACTGTTTGCCAACCCTGAAGACCCTTTCGGTCTTAATCTTACTTGCTCTCTCTCTGTCACTAGAAACTGTTCACCTCTCTCTTTGTGATGCCATCTTTTCCTTTACTTTCTTTGGCATCACTCTTCTCTGGTTCTCCTCTCCCTCTCTGACCATGTAACTTGTTAGTGAACTTTCCCAGCCCCTCGCCCTCTGCCCTTTTCTGCTCTCAGAAGTCAAGTAAGCAGGAGGGCTGGGTTAGCCCAGGGTATTTCAATACGTCCTCCCTTCCTGTGAGCCCTGCCTTTATCAAGAAAAGGAATTATTGAGTGGATGAATGAAATCTCCAGGTTTTGTCCTTGGTCATTGATATAGTTTGGATATTGTCCCCTCTAAATTTCATGTTGAATTAGAACCTTCAGTGTTGGAGGTGGGGCCTGGTGGGAGGTGATGGATCATGGAGGTGGGTTTCTCATGAATGATTTAGCGCTATCCGTTTGGTGATAAGTGAGTTCTTGCAGTTATTTATTTATTTATTTTTTGAGATGGAATCTCACTCTTGTCACCCAGGCTGGAGTGCTGTGGTGTGATCTTGGCTCACTGTGACCTCCATCTCCCGGGTTCAAGTGATTCTCTTGCCTCAGCCTCCTGAGTAGCTGGGATTACAGGTGCTCACCACCACGCCTCAATAATTTTTGTATTTTTAGTGGAGATGGGGTTTCACCATGTTGGCCAGGCTGATCTTGAACTCCTGACCTCAGGTGATCCACCTGCCTCCGCCTCCCAAAGTGCTGGGATTATAGGCGTGAGCCACCGTGCCCAGCTAGGTTCCTGCACAGTTATTTTATGTGAGATCTGGTTGTTTAAAAGTCTGAGATGTCCCCCTTCTCTCTCTCTTGCTCTGGCTCTTGCCATGTGATATGTTGGCTCCCACTTTGCCTTTTGCCATGATTGTAAGCTTTCTGAGGCCTCACTAGAAGCCAGGCAGGTACCTGGTGCCATGCTTCCTGTATGGCCTGCAGAACTGTGAGCCAATCAAACCTCTTTTGTTTATAAATTACCCAATCTCAGGTATTTCTGTATAGCAATGCAAGGACAGCCTAATACAGTCGTCCTCCTTTCTCACTTTGTAGTCCTTCAGGAGCAATCTCACATACCTATAGCTTCACCTTCAGACCAATCTCCCCCTGAACTTTAGAGTCGGACATAAAAGTTTCTACAGGATATTGTCAACTCCACTGGATCCTCAGAATCAGCATGTCCCAACATGCCCTTCTTGTCTTGATGACCTCCCTGTCTGTTTTGTACCCATTAACTATCCCCACCTCCGCTCCAAAAATTCTAACTTCTATCCTGTCTCCTCCGACCTACTCCACGACCAAACAAATTCAAACATTAATACATGGAATTGTTTAATTCCATTAATAAGTAAAATGGTTAGGCATTTCTTTTGGCCTAGGGAACCATGAAAAATTTACTGAGACACTAAGGGCATTGCGAAGTGAGGAAGTTTGGGAATCCTTGTAGTATACAGAAAGAGTCCTCATTTTGTTTGGAAGACTAGCTACATAGTACCCCTTTGGGTGGATATACGTCCTGTGGTTAATTCTACTGGCTCTCTGTTAATGGACCTTTGGGTTGCTTCCAGCTTTTAACTATTTCAAATAGTGCTGAAATAAATCGCCTATGCATGTGCCTTTTTGTATCTTTGCCAGTATTTCTGTGGGAGAGATTCCTAGAAGTGGGATGGCTGGGTCAAAGGGTAAATACGTATGACATTTTGCTAGAAACTGCCAAATTCCCCTGCTTGGGGGTTGTACCATTTTGCATCACATCGTCAAATTATGAGGGTGTCTGTTCTCCAAAGCCTTGCCAACAAAGTATGATGTCAAAGTTTTGAATTTTTGCCAATATGATAGGTGAGAAAATGTGTCTCATTGTAGTTTTAATTTGCATTTCTCTTTTTATAAAAGAAGTTGAGTGTTTTTTAAAAAATATGGTTAAGAGTCATTTGTATTTCTTTTCCTGTGAATTACCCATTTATATCGCTAGTAAAATTTTTATGAGGTGTTTAATCTTTTTCTTCTCCATTTAAAAAGTTCTCTCTACATAAATTGCAATTTTTTTGTCCTTTTTGTTTTTAGTTGCATAATATGGTGGTGTGTCTTTTTTTCTTTACTGTACAAATTCTTTTATGTATCATATATATATGTACCTTTTTTGGTGAAGCTTCTGAATTTTTTTTTAAACTTTAAGTGCTGGGATACATGTGCAGAATGTGCAGGTTTATTACATAGGTATACACATGCCATGGTGGCTTGCTGAATGCATCAACCAGTCATCTACATTAGGTATTTCTCCTAATGCTATCCTTCCCCTAGCCCACCCCATCCCCTGACAGGCCCCAGTGTGTGATGTTCCCCTCCCTGTGTCCATGTGTTCTCATTGTTCAACTCCCAATGATGAGTGAGAACATGTGGTGTTTGGTTTTCTGTTCTTGTGTTAGTTTGCTGAGAATGATGGTTTCCAGCTTCATCCATGTTCCTGCAAAAGATATGAACTCATCCTTTTTTATGGCTGCATAGTATTCCATGGTGTATATGTGCCACATTTTCTTTATCCAGTCTATCACTGATGGACATTTGGGTTGGTTCCAAGTCTTTCTTATTGTGAATAGTGCCTCAATAAACATACGTGTGCATGTATCTTTATAGTAGAATGATTTATAATCCTTTGGGTATATATGCAGTAATGGGATTGCTGGGTCAAATGGTATTTCTAGTTCTAGATCCTTGAGGAATTGCCACACTGTCTTCCACAATGGTTGAACTAATTTACATTCCCACCAAAAGTGCAAAAGCATTCCTATTTCTTCACATCCTCTCTAGCATCTGTTGTTTCCTGACATTTAATGATCTCCATTCTAACTGGCATGAGATGGTATCTCATTGTGGTTTTGATTTGCATTTCTTTAATGACCAGTGGTGATGAGCTTTTTTCATATGTTTGTTGGCCACATGAAAATCTTCTTTTGAGAAGTGTCTGTTCATATCCTTTGCCCACTTTTTGATGGGATTGTTTGTTTTTTTCTTGTAAATTTGTTTTAAGTTCCTTGTAGATCCTGGATATTAGCCCTTTGTCAGATGAATAGATTGCAAACATTTTCTCCTATTCTGTAGGTTGCCTGTTCACTCTAATGATAGTTTCTTTTGCTATGCAGGAAGCTTCTGAATGTTGAATCAGAGTTAGGACAGTTTTTTTTCTATTCTGTGAACTCATGTTTTCTTTTAATGCACTTTTGACTTTGCCATGCATCTCTTTGTCTAGAAAATGGGAAAGACAATCAAAGAAAAATCATGTAAAATTTGGGAGTGCTAAGACACTGTTCCTTACCTCCAAGTGTCAGGACCTAAAATAACTTTGTGCATTTTCCTTTTGACATGTAGTCAGTCATCGTTTGTATTTGGCTTCAAATTCCGACTCTTAAAAGGTGGCTATTCCATGGAAAGCTGGCTTTAAAATATATCAGGTATAACTGTCAGTTTCCTTTGTTTTACCCAATAAGAGACAGAAAAGTTAATTGACTACCAGAGAAGAGACTGTATGCAAGTAAAGCAGCAATGGAATTCTAGAGGCTTGTTTGAGTGGCTCATTGGAGTTTGTGTTCATCATTGGCAGAGTTTGTGTGTATGTGCATGTATATGACAATCTACAAAGGTGCTCTGTATCACATTTTTTTCAAAGTGATGTTGACTTATGACCATTCAAATAATGCAATGCACTGTGTTGCAGGGAAGCATGGGAAAGCTTTGTAGAGGGATGAAGTCATGTTTCTACTATAATGTTAGGAAACACTAACTTTGACCCCAATTAAGGGAAATTTTGTCCTTCCCCCCAAATTCCATTCTTCTCCTTAGTACACTTGAATTACAAAATACTGTATTTCATTGCATTTTGAATTTTGTTAATAAAAAGTTTGTGGAAATTTGTTTTTGATCTTGTTATATGAGCATCTACATAATATTCTTGATTTTGCCTCTGGGCTTGCAAAGAGTAAAACATTTTCTATTTGGCTCTATACAGAGAATGTTTGCCAATGTTTGCATTAAATAAACGATAACACTTGTGATGGATCTTAAAAGAGAAATTTCAAAGTGATGTGGGAGAGTATAGCTAGGAGATTTAACCAGTCCATGGCATGGATTCACACACTTTAGGGTGCAGAAGAATTCTCACTTTCTCTCTTCCCCCATCTCCTTCCATCAATAGTAGTAAGATTCAGTAGCTTTAGAGTGAAAACAAGGTGTCTGCATTTTAAATGAGAGAATCCAGGTAATTCTGTTGAAGTTTGGACCACTCTGAAAAACCCGGTCTGGGGTAGGGGAGACCTCTTTAAGGAAATAAAATCTAAGCTGAGACTTGAAAACTAAATGAAGCATACATGGGCAGTTTGGAGAAAAGTATTCAGGGGAGAATGGACAGTGGATGAAAGTAAGAGTTTCTGAAAAAGTGAAAGAAACCTGGAGTTTCTAGTACAGACAGAGTGAGTTAAGGAATGCAGGAGACAGAGGAGGCTGGAGAGAGAGACAGAGACTCACTCCTAGAAGGACATAAGCCATGTATGGACTTGATCCTAAAGACAATGAGAAACCATTAAATATATGTTTTTAAAATAATTATTTGATATTTGCATCCTTATATATTTATCTACATATATACATAATTTTATGTAAGTGCCATATATGCATGCCTTTGATGTGTGTGTTGTCCTTTTCTGTTTGTCTTATTGCTTGGTTTCTCTTCTTCTCTTTCCCCAAACTCTCCCCAAGGAATCCATTGTTAAGGACTGAATTGTACCCTCACCCACAACTAAATTTACATGTTGAAACTCTAACCCCTAGTGCCTTAGAATGTGACTGTATTTTGACCTAGGACCTTTAAAGAGGCAATTAAGGTTAAATTACATCCTAAGGGAGAAGCCCTAATTCAGTATGACTGGTGTCTTTGTAAGAAGTGGGAGAGGCACCAGGGATGATGGGAAAGAGTAAAGATGGTGTGAGCGCTCAATGAGAAGGCAGCCATCTGCAGACCAAACAACGAAAGAGCCTCAGGAGAAACCAAATCTGCTCACACCTTGATCTTGGACTTCTATCCTCCAGAATTGTGAAAAAATAAGTTCCTGCTGTGTAAGCCACCCAGCCTGTGTTATTTGGTTATGGCAGCCTGAGCAAACTAACACACCCATATTAGTATCCTAGATCTTATGCATCCATAATTTTCTTCTTGATCATATAATCTATACAGATATTAATACATATATATATACACTTCATATTTCACTTAACCTAAGATGCCATTAGTGAAAGACAGTGATTTTGTGTTCTATGTAGAAAGAAAAATGCTGTCATTCACACTGAGACCCAAAGCATGTCTAGAAAATGGGAAAGACGATCAATGAAAAATCATGTAAAATTTGGGAGTGCTAAGGATACTATTCCTTACCTTGAAGTATCAGGACCTAAAATAACTTTGTGCATTTTCCTTTTGACATATAGTCAGTCATCTTTGGTATTTGGCTTCAAGTTCTGACTTGTCATTTTTATTTTAAACTTATTAGTCTTTTTAGATCTGTTTAGAGATCATTTGCACACATGAAAAGAAAACTATTAGTGACATTAGTTAGGTGAGATATTTTAAAAACTTTGCGTTTGGGATCTGACTCTTCTGAATCCCTTTTCAATTCCTAGGCTTTGGGGTCTGTGCTTTTCCACACCCCATCGTCCTCTGTGCATCCAGAGCTCCTGTGATGCATTATTGCCTGTGACAGTGCCCCGCTGTTACCTCTGTGGTATTCCTGCAAGCCTCCAGTCCCCCTGCAGGTGGGTGCACGTGATTTGATGTGCTTGTGCAGGCAAGGAGGGTGCCGCAAAGACTGACACATGGCAGATGGTGACACAGAGGCATCTTGATACCAGAAAAATTACAATGTGAAAACAATAGGCATTTCAGAGTCAAGGAAATACAAATAGTTTATGTATACACATAGACATTTTTGAATGGGGTAGGTAGTGATTTTTTCTTTTTTCTTTCTTTTTTTTACCAAGATGGCATCATATTGTACACATTTTCCTGCATTTTGCTTTTCTGACTCAACAATACTGTGTAGAACCCTCTCCAAGTCACTTGACATAGCTCTTTTTTATTCTCTTAACTAGCCTTATACTATTTTATGGTGCAGATATATCCAGTGTATTTAGCCTGTTTCCCTTTTATGAATATTTATTTTGTTTATGAAGCTTTTTGTGATTCCTAACCATGCTATGATAAGTATTCTTGTATATATGTTCGTAAGTGTTAGTTCTTTTATTTCCGGGGCTGAAATTACTCAGTTGAAGGATACTGTTACTTTTAATGTATGCTGTAAGGTTTCTCCCCATAAATGCTAGGAAACCTTGACATTCCACCAGCAGTGTATGAGAGTACTCTGTCCCCATAGCCTTCGTGTTTATTTTCTGAGAATTAACATAGTCTTCTCAACAGGAGAGTGGCTCTCGTTTTTTTTTTTTTTTTTTTTGAGACGGAGTCTCGCTCTGTCGCCCAGGCTGGAGTGCAGTGGCCAGATCTCGGCTCACTGCAAGCTCCGCCTCCCGGGTTCAAGCCATTCTCCTGCCTCAGCCTCCCGAGCAGCTGGGACTACAGGTGCCCACCACCACGCCCGGCTAGTTTTTTGTATTTTTTAGTAGAGACGGGGTTTCACCATGTTAGCCAGGATGGTCTCGATCTCCTGACCTCGTGATCCACCCATCTCGGCCTCCCAAAGTGCTGGGATTACAGGCTTGAGCCACCGCGCCCGGCCTCGTTTGTTTTTAATAATATTTATAGTTTTCTTTATACAGTTCTTGTGCATTTCTTGCCAAATTTATTCGTAAGTATTTCATAGCTATTTTTCCTCTTAAAATACTTCGCTCATTTCATTTCTAGGGGATTGTTCTAGGATAAAGTAGGGCTATAATTTTAAAAATATTCAGCTTGTATTCATTCATTTCCTTTCCATATTGTCTTATTTCTGTTTTAAATATTTAGTCATATCTTTAGCATTAAGAGAAATTACTTTTTTCCCAGCCTCTGGAGGCTGGTAGCATTGCTTTCTTCATGGCTGTTTTCTCTTGAAGGAAGATGTGGCACCTCCATGGCTACCAGAGGTACTGTTCATTCCATTTTCCTCCTTGTAGAATAGCTTTAATTTCCCCTTAGCATTCCTCTTTTCTCTACACTCTTGAGAGCATGTTTGAATTCCTCCTCTGTCTACCTTCCACTCCCAACTCCTACATTTTTGTTGAGATAGTTAGTGTTTTTTCTTACAATATTTCCCTCTTATTTCAACAGTCCTTATATAAAATACCCGCTATTGCCTTAGTCTATTTTGCTATAACTAAATACCACAAAAGAATAGTAGTTTATTTAGCTCCTAGTTCTGAAGGCTGGGAAGCCCAAGAGCATGGCACCAGCATCTGGTGAGAGACTTCCTGTTGCATCATGACACACCAGGGAGATCACCTGGCAAAATGGAGCAAGCATGCTAGCTCAGGTCTCCCACCAAGGGGGCCCCACCCTGATGACCTTATCTAATCCTAATTACCTTTAAAGTCCCTACCCTCAATCAACATATGAATTTGGGAATGTTTCATATGATTCCAACACATGAAATTTGGGGAACACATTTAAACCATATCAGCTATATACTACAGAAATAGACTATGTATTTTCATTAAGATTTAAGTGTACATGCATATTAAGGATCACTGCTCAGTAATTTATTTCTTTTTATGTTCTTCCACCTTGAAGTCTCTGTTCCGGTTAATTTAGTGTTTTTGTTGTTGTTGTTTGTTTGTTTGTTTTGTTTTTCCTCAGATATTTTCCTCAGATGGAACACTTGAGTAACATAATTTTTTGTTCTTGCCTGTATTGTAGTATTTTTTCGTTCATCTGACAAGGGAATAGTATCTTGGCTGAGTATCTTAGTTCATAGTCCTTCTGTTCAATTATCTGTAGATACTTCCCCTTGACTCCTAGCTTTCTGGGTGTGGGTGAGAAGTCAGATTTTTTTCACCCATAATCTCTGATGGGTTGGTTTTTACTATGTGTATGTTGTGAAATTTTCTCTTTCTCTTTAAAGTTCAAGAATTTCAAATTGCCTGTATGTGGTGGTTCTTGTCAATCCAGCTGAATCTCTATACAAACCCTTCCTATCTGACAACTCAGATCCTTCCTCAGTTCAGGGAACTTTTCTTTGTTCTTTATTGAATTATTACCTTTCCTTCACCTGCTCTGTTTTGTCTTTTAGCAACACCTATTTTTTTATATTAACTCTTACCAATCCCTCTAGTTCTTCTTTTTATTTTTCTGGATCCTTTAAATTTCTTTTTTTTTTTTGCTCAGTACTTTGAAGTATTTCTTGCATTTACCCTTCCAGAGCACTAATCAGAACCTTAATAATAATCATCTTTAATTTACTGAATTTTCAAAGAAAAATTATATTTTTATGCAAGTAAAGTATTTTAAAACTGCTTTTAGAACACCTTAGCAACCTTATTTTCTATTCAGGCTTCTGCCTATTTCCTCTGGCAGTTTTGTTTCATGAGAACTCATTTTGAGTGTTCTACCTGATCTTCCTTTCTCTGGTTTGCTAGGACTTCTTAGATGGACTGTTAGTTTTCCCTGTCCACTCTTTAAGACTCAAATCTGGTTGTTGACGTGTCCTTAATGATGGGAATCCTACAGGAGGTAAGAAGCAAAATGGGTTTATGGTCTGTGGGCCTGTAGTGTAAAGGCAGGATGTTAGCATTCTTCTGAGATCCCTGAAGAAACTCCTATGATATCCCTTTAATCACTCAGCTTAGGAGAAGGGAAAGTTTATTCATCTATTCTACCTCTCGGCTTTGGAAGGGTCTGCAAGATCTGACATACTTATACAAGGCTGATGTTAACTTTGAGGAAATGGAGGCAAAGTTGGGATCCACAAACCCCTGATTGACAAGTCCTTCCACCTGCATATCTACATCTACAGGTCCTGGCTATCATCTCTGCTCTGCTGTTGACTATCTAGCCCAAAAGGGAGGGAATTCCACACCAGCTCTGTGTGAAGAACTTTATAGAGCCCAAGGTCTTACTCACATGTCTCAGAACCTGCAAGATGCTGGAGAAGCAAGTAGATCATTCTGGGAGTGCTGAGAAGGGCACTTTGCTCAGGTCCCCATGTTCCAGAACCCCAGTATGTCTGTTAAGCATAGGTGTGACATGGCTGGATATGCATTTGAGCAAGATTGTAATGCTGAAGGCAGAGAGACTAGTTAGGAGGTTCCTGCAGAGTCTGGAAAAGAAATGAAGGGGTTTAGACTATGGTGGTCACAGAGCAGAAGGAAAGGAGTGAATGGATTTGAGACTTACTGAGGAGGCCAATTCTATAGAGCAGATTGATTAATTGGAGGTGAAGGCTATGGAAAAGGCAGGCATCAGCAATTAACATGCTATATTAATAGAATTCAGAAGACCATCAATCCACAATCAGATATTCAGAGGATCTGCATAAACCTTGGCAAAAGAAATATAAAAGTTTAGACAAAGCAGTTTGTGCTCAATCCTAAAGAGAGTCTGAATTAAAAAAAATGTAAAATCAAAAGAAATAGCATCTAATTCATTCATTTGCAGAATATTTGCATAGCTCCTAATCTGTGCTAGTCACGATGCTAGGGGTTTCAGTTATATCTATGAGTATGAAACTGTACTTGTCCTTAAGAAGGCAATTCTGTCTGTCAGAAAGTTGGACAGAAATGCATATGACTGGTCTACTCTGTCAAAATTATTTGAACATGTAATTAGAAGAAGCACACAAACCTTTTTATAATGAGACACTACATTAGAATGGGGAGGGAAATCCTTTCAGATACTAATTTTGTGTTTATTCCTTTTTGTAGTGAGAGCAGTTCCAGCTACTTCATAGTAGGCTAGGGGGGTATCATAGGAGAATCTCTTAAGTGTATGTTGTAAAAGAAAGACAAAGGACCTTGAAATTGTTTAGAAGGGTCAGGGTCAACCACTTTAGCATCACTTGAGGGGAGGTGACTGGGTCTGGTCTAGTAGGTGGTGCATGCCAGCACTTGTCCTGTGTAGCACTCCTGGGGCCTGCTTAGACCTGCCTTTGTGAGCTGAGAGCTGGAGAGTATAGCCCAGAACTGGCAAGATGTGAGAAGCTGGTGGCTGAGTGTGACATGGCAGTTGTCTCTCCTCAGGGTCCCAGTGGGGAAGGGCTTTGCTCCAGCATCCATCATGGCTGCAGTGGAGGTCTAGCCTTCTCACTGCCCTCATGCCTGGCCTTCAGGAAAAGTGTCACAAGTTTGGGTCAGGGCTCCTCCCAGCCCTGGGTAGACCCACCTCCTGCCCCCAGAGTCAGCTGCCCTGGAAGTCCTGAGCTTCATCTTACCCATGAGGGATGCACAGCACAGCACAATTCCTATGAGTTATACTGAAAGAATCACATGGCCTTTCCTGAGATGTGCAGGCCTATTTGAACAAAAATCCCTTTCACAGAGGATGTGAGAAATGAAAGGGCTTCAACTCAGGGGGCAAGAGCCAGCTTGGCTGAGACTTACCCTAAATATCCATGGACGACCTAGTGAAAGCCGTTTCCATTTCTTGACTTGACAGTTGTATCCAGTTTCTCACATTCAGATGCAATCTGCCAAGCCAGTTTTACTTAGTCACAAGCAACCCCAGGCCCTGGTCAGTGCCTCAAGGTAGGACTGAACTACCTTGGATCCTGGCTGACAGACCCCTTGTATGTGGTAGGGGTCTGATGGCCATGGACTTGATTCTGGATCATTGGTTACTCTTATCGACACACTAGGGATTTAAGCATTTATACTCTGGGGACAGAAAATGTGTAGAGGGACCCCATGGTAACTCTTGCAAATGAAGGCACAAATTTTTTGTTTTCTGGGATTCTTTCAGGCATCTCTTGGCACGAATAAGGAAAGAATGATCAACGTTCTCACATGGAGAACCCCACCCTGTCATATTATTGAAGAGGAGTCTTAGTCATTTTGGGGAATATTTCTGAGAATCCACCGACTGGTTCTGGGAAGATGTAGCAATTTTCCATTTATGAATTGGGATTTTTAGTGAACAGATAAGTGGGCATGAAAGAATTTGAAAACCAGCTGTGGATGTGGAGAAGAGGAATGGTGGTGATTTTACCAGTAATATGGAAAAGTATTCTTCTGCCACCATGCCATAGATATTTATGCTTCTGCTCCTTGATCTGCTCTCCCTGCACCATGTTCTTTCTGTAAACTCTAGGGATTAAAGCTGAAGACAGTGCCTCAAAGGATGTAAGAAGGCAGCAGCCAGGACAGTAGGAAAGATGGGTCCAGGGAGGAATGGAGTGGGGTGAGGGATGGTGCTGGCTGCCTACGTGGTGGAAGCACAGCTGGAAACCAAGAGCAGCATTAGCAGGAGACCCAGAGACACTCACCATCTGGGAACTCCTCACCTTCCCTTCCTCCTCCCTGACCTGGGCTTTCTGTACACTGCCAGGAAAATGATGAGTATGGGCATAGCTGTGTGGATAATGTGGACTTGGGGACTCTGATGGTTTCATAAGGACCTTCCACCTTCGCTTGGCTCTCATTCTTCTCTCTTCTGCTACTATGTGAAGAAGGATGCGTTTTCTTCCGCTTCTGCCATGATTGTAAGTTTCCTCAGGCCTCCCCAGTCATGCTGAACTGTGAGTCAATTAAACCTCTTTCCTTTATAAATTACCTAGTCTCAGGTATGTCCTTATAGTAGTGTGAGAATGGACTAATACTGGGACATTTCCAATTTTCAGAAGTACTCTATGGAATTACTTTTATTGTTCTGTATTTTTACTTGGTAAATTATTTTATAGATTATTTAGATAGATTGTAAGTTAAATGTTCACAAATTTAGTGTGCAAGAAAGCACTGTTTTTTTTCAGTTAATATTCCACAGTATGAGTCCTAGGCTAGACCCCTGGGGACCCTGGGGACAGAGCATACACTTGGTCTACCTTTTTTTGGATCCATGTGGTGTCTTTTTAATACTTATGAGGTAGTTCTCTTGCCTTGTCTCCTCCATGCATAGGCCTGATGGGATTTGCTCTCCCCAACACAGGTCTAGCTAAGACTCTCTGTGTGTGTGTGTGTGTCGGTCTGTGCCTCAACAGTTAAGACAGACCAATCTGCTCTATAGGTTAAGTTATTTTAGATCTAAAAGAGAAAGAGAAAAGGAAGAGGGGACTCTTCAGTGGTTTTCAAGCTTAGGCTTATTCTCCAGGCTTTTATTCTTCACAGAGAACCTGGCACTGTGGGTATCTTGTGCTTACTCAGCCATTACTAACGCACTGCTCCATTTCTCGCTGTGACATTGGTCCTTATGTATATACTCAGAACTCCAAACATATGGATCTGTGATTGATTCTTAATTATTATTTTTACTTATTGAAAAATGATGTGCCAATAACTTTATAATTATTCTACCTTAATTAGATGTGCTCTGTTGCACATCATCTGTGTGCCTCAGTTTCCTCATTTGTAATATGGAGGTAATGACAAAAGTGTCTGTCTAATAAATACAAAATGTAATAAGGCAGACACTTTTGTCATTACTTCCATGTTATAGATGAGGAAATTGAGGCATACAGATAGATGATGTCCAGTGGAGCAGTTTTGAAGTCAGGCAGTTTAGCACCAGAGCCCAAATATATAACCCCTGTCCTATACTCTTGCAACTGCAGGCATGGTGAGCTCAGTGTGGTAAGAGACTCATCATAGTCTAGTACTGATGCTTGGGCTCAGACACAGCTAAGATCAGTCACCACCAAACAAGCGTCAAGAGTTCCGCAACTTTCTGTTGTGCGGACTGTGGATTAATTACTCAACCTCTCTGTGTTTTAGTTTCCTTACCAGTGAAACAAGGATAATAGTAATGGTACCTAACTAATAAGGTTACTATGAGTGTTGACACATGCAAAGTGATTAAGAAACTGCCTGGCACACTATAAACCCTCAATAAATGTTAACTATCATTACTATTAAAAAAAAAAAAAAAACCGGGGCTAGGGAGATGAATGGCCTACTTTTTAGGAAGCAGCTTCCTCCCCAAAGCCCACAGGGATTAGAAGAGCAAAATCTTGCACCTTCTCCTTGTGGACCTTGTGGACCAAACCTGGAAAATTTATTTTCATCTGGAAAAATAATAACTCTAGAACAATGTTTCCCAAATATTGTTCCAAGGAACCCTAGTTCTGTAAGCTATTAGTAGATGTACAAACAGTTTCATAGTCAAGTAAATTTGGGAAATTATATTTTAAATAGATGTAAATAGGTTTCTTTGTTGCAGGACTTTTCAGAGCCTTTGACATGCTAACAGTGACAGTAAATCTCCAAGAAGGAGATAGGGCATGCATTTTTCCCCCCAAACGGATTTGACAACAAAATCCATCCCCTCCTGCCCCCAACATACAACTCTTTTATTTGTTTGGGCATCACATAGGAAGAAAGGCCACTCCGGGCTTATGGCAGAATGCTAGAGGATGGCAAATTCCTCAGGAGCAGGAACTTTTCTATTTCGTCAGTCTGCCTCCCCGGTACTATAAGCACAAAGGGCCAATAATATTGTTGCCCCTTAATCACTTTCTTAGGGATAACACGTCCAGCATCCTGAAGTGCTCTCATCAGGTTAAGAAACAGCTGTGGCTGGGTGCGGTGGCTTACACCTGTAATCCCAGCGCTTTGGGAGGCTGAGACGGGGAGATCATCTGAGGTCAGGAGTTTGAGACCAGCCTGGCCAACGTGGTGAAACCCTGTCTCTACTAAAAAAGCAAAAATTAGCTGGGCGTGGTGGCAGGTGCCTGTAATCCCAGCTACTCAGGAGGCTAGGTAGGAGAATTACTTGAACCCAGGAGATGGAGCTTGCAGTGAGCCGAGATCATGCCACTGCCCTCCACCCTGGGTGACAGAGAGAGACTCTGTCTCAAAAAAAAAAAGGTAACTTTTTTCCTCCCTTTGCAAGGTGTTCTTAACTATTTAAGGTGAAACTCTTGCATATTTGTAGTTCCTTTTCAAGGGATTCTTTCACTATTACCTCGTTTTACCCTATTGAGTAATTTATTTTTAGCCTCAAATCCAATTAATCCAAAGGTGTTAGGGGAATCTGATCTGATATTTGTCTGTTTAACCCTTTCTTCAGGAAAGTACTGAGTTTTCTCTATTCTGCATAGAATTGCTGCTCTATAACCATAGTTGATTAAGAAAGAAGGAACATAAAGTTCATGTGACACAGTTGTGGTCCCACAGAGGTCACAAGGTATTTTAGGGAAGACTAAAAGTTAAAGAGGTAAAGATAACAACAAAAAATGTGTTTCTAATTTAATATGTTCACAATAGTTTACACATGGGGCTGCAAGTAGACCATGTTGGAAAGAGAATAAGTAACATAAAAACTTGAAAAACAATCTCATTTTGTGGATCGAAACATTTTGGGGGAGCTATTTGCTTTAAATTAAATCCAAGGCCCCACAATGAAATTTGGATCTTTTCTCCATTGCTCTGTGGTGAGGGGTGTAGGGGCAGAGGGAAAATAGACACAGAAAGAACTTTGAAGTGTTTAGATCCGAACCAACCCTCTGTAGAAAGGCTGGAAGAGAGGGGTGTGAAAAAATTCACCAGTTGGCAAATTCTCAAAATAGTTTTTCTTTCATCGTGTTTTCCTGTCTTTTCCCTCAGGTTCTGAATTCTGAGATAGGCATGATAAAGGGGCCCAGCCTGCCTGCTCTTGGAACCCAGTTCTAAAAAGGGAATGCTCAGAATCTTCTAAAGAAACCTGATCAATTAGAGAAGGTTTTCCTGGTTCGAGCAGTGAGAGGAGGGCTGGGGCAACCCATCTGATGGCTCTCACCAGGGACCAAAGCAGGTACCACTCCCTGCTGGTATAGGGCCAGGATGGAGACACTCAGGACAGCAGATTGGTTGTGAAAATTTTGTGCTGGCACCAGGAGAACACCTTTCTCTCCCCTCTCCCCTCTCCCCTCCTCTTCTCTTCTCTCCCCCCGCCTCCTCCCCTCCCTTCCTCCCTTCCTTTTTTCTTTATCCTCTTCTTCTTTTCTTTTTTATATGGTAAGAAAAGCAATCCACAACTCTTTATCCAAAACCCCCATGTGAGGTATGTTTTGGAATTCAGAATATTCCAGGCTTTAGAAAGGTAATTGAGTGACAGATGTTGTCTTGCATCTATTATGTCGTAGTGTATATACCCCAAGCAAGGTCTGAGGAACCACCTTTTTATTATTTGCAGTTTAATTCATGGATATTATCATTCCATAGCAAACAGATTGACTGTGAATATAGGCTAGTTCAGGTTTTGCACTTACAAAAACCTTTTGATTTTCAGAGCTTTTGGATTTTGGCATCTTGGATAAGGGCATGTGGACTTTTAAAAATTCCCCCTTGATTACATATAATTAAAATACATTGATTTTTACATGCACTGTTTGATGAGTTTTAACAAATGTGTTCACTCACAATCAAGACACAGAATGCTTCTGCCATCCCAAGATTTCCCTTGTGTCCCAGTGTAGGCCCAGCCCACTGACCTAGTTTCTATTACCATAAGCTAAATGTGTTTTTTCCTAGAATTTTCTGTAAAAGAAATCGTAGAGTATTTACTCCTTTTATGTCTGGCTTCCTTTGGTCAGCTTATTGTTCCAAAGACTCATCCATTTTGGTGCATGTATCAATAGTTTGTTCCTTTTTGTTGCTGAATAGTATTCCATCGTTGATATACCGCAATTTGTTTATTCACTTACCTGTTGAGGGACATTTGCATTTTTTTTCATTTTGGCTATTAGGAATAAAGATGATAAACAATTGTTTACAAATTAAAAAAAATTCTTTGGCTAAGTAACTAAAAGTAGAATTACTTGATCAGAGCATAAGTGTATACTTTAGTTTAGAAGAAACCCTAAAGCTATTTTTTAGTGACTTTACCATATTGCATTCCATGCGGCAGTGTATGAGAGTTTTGGTGGTTCCACGTCCTTGATAACATTTGGTATTGTCAGTCTTTTTAAATTGTAGTTGTTCTGGTGGCTTAATGGCACCTTTAATGAGGTTTTAGTTTGCATTTCCCTGATGACTTAAGAGAAAGTCCTTAGGCACATTAAACTTAACAGTTTAGTTGAGCAAAGAATGATTCTCAAATCAGAGTAGGCTCAGAAAGACTCCAGTGCAGCTTCATGATGGAAGATTTATGGACAGAAAAAGAAAAGTGGCATACAGAAAATGGAGGTGAAGTATAGAAACAGGCAGATTGGTTATAGTTTGGTGTTTGCCTTATTTGACCACAGTATGAACAGTTGGCCCCCTTTGGCCAAAACTCAGTGATTGGCACAAGAGTAGCTTACAGTCTGTTTATACTTCCATTTAGGTAATAGTTCACTATGTACAAAGAAACCTTTAGGCTGAACGTAAAATATGTAAGGAAGCAGTTTTAGGTTAAAATTGATTTAACTTGATTAATGATACTAAACATTTTTTTCATGTGCTTATTTACCATTGCTATAGTTTATTTTGTTTAGTGTCTTCCATTTATTTAAAAAATTTAAAAATTGAGTTGTTTTTATTATTGAGTTGGAAGAGTTTTATTTTTTAAAATGTATTCTGGATACAAGTCTTTTGTCAAGTATATGTAATGTAAATATTTTCTTTCAGTCTGTAGCTTGCCTTTTTATTTTCTTAATGGATATCTTTCAAAAAATGAAAGTTTTAAATTTGATTGGATTCAGTTTGTCTTTTAAAGCTCGTGCTTTTTGTGTTCAACTAAGGGATGTTAGCTTACCATTTTTTTGGTTGAATATTATGTGTTTATAGACAAGAAATGGTCACTAAAGCAAAATAACTGAAAATTATGTTAGAATATGAAGGCAACTGGTGTTTTTGAGCATCTGCTATATGCCTAGCTCTATGCTAAAGACTCTCTTACATCATTAATCTTCATATCAAACCTCTGGAGTTTTTAAAGGGTATGTAATGGAAGTTCAAGGAATGTTATATAACTTGGCCAAAGTTACACAGCTGCTCAGTAGAGAACACTGAATTTGAAATTAGGTCTTTTGAATAATGATAATAATAATGATAGCTTTCATTATTGAATACTTAACTCATGCCATTCATCTGTACTAAGTGCTTCATGTGGAGTGATTTGAACTAGTCATCACAACCATCCTATGAAATGAATAATGTTATTTTACAGATGAGGAAGCCGAGGCCCAGAGATGGTAAGTATTCTGACCAATGCCACATAGCTCTTTGCCTCAACTTTTCCTGCTTTATTCCAGTCTCTTTTAGGATTCATATTTAAGAGGATATATGTTGGGTTGCACATCTTTGGTATGTAAGTTGCGACACTTCTAGGAAGCTTGGTTCTTCACTGGCCTGGCTACGAAACAGTAGTTTCTGTAGGTGAAGATTTAAGAAAGGATTGCGATAATTTTTCTTTGTTTCAGGCCTCTAGTTCTATAATGATTTCCTAGGAAGTTGGTTTAGAACCCCATTCCAGAGAATCCCTGGGTATTTGAAATGTGTTTGCACCCATTTAATCAAGTTTTCCTGATAATGTGGCATCTTGGTTTTGACTCTTTGTGCTCTAATTTTATAGGCTTAATCTAATGGTTTGATTCCAGATTCCCTAAGCACCGCTTTTGGTTTGAAAGGATAATTTTTGCATTGCCTATAGAAGTTTGTGCTTTACAATAATTTTAAAAGAAGGCACCTCAAGTTGCAAATATGGCCTAATGTAAACCTTGCTTCCTTCCATAAGTATCGTTTCTCTTTAGAGCTGCATCTCATCATTTTCTCTTCTCTTCCAGTATGTTTTATTATAAAGTCAGACACATTAACTATTTCTTAGTACACTGTCACCTCCAACTTCACCATAGAAGTCTCTGTGAGTCTTATTCATTCTCATTCTCTCTCTCTTTCTCAGACACAACACACAGCAACACATACACACACATGCACCCACATTTAGGGTTAAAAAACTTCTATGAAGAGGTTTGGTGAGCTGTGATACCAGACCTCAAAAAAAAAAAAAAAAAAAAAAAAAATTCTAGAAGTCAGTCTTTTTCCTCATCTTAAAGTGAAAAAGCTCTAGATTTTCTTCTATGAGACATCTATGAGAACAGGTGATGACAATCAAAAGATGGGTTACCTTTATGAAAAGTGTAGAATTTCTCATGAGGACAATGGGCCAGAGTATTTGAAATCTGAACTGCTCAGGTCATGAGGTCACTAGACCTCTCTCTCACGCAAATGATTCGGGACAGCCCAACTCTTTCAGCTCTAGCCATTAAAATTGGTCTTCTCTCTCTCTCTCTTTTCTTATAATATGTATAATCTTTTTTTTTTTTTTAATTTTACTTTAAGTTCTGGGCTCTTCACTGGCTTCCTTTTAAAGGGGAACCTGTTGTACATAGGCCTGAACTCTCATCATCTTTTAGACTGGAAACGTCAGCTCTCAGGTACCAGGAATGGGGTGGGATGACAAAGGGCATTGGGCCCTGGATACTTCTCAGTTTGAGAACTAGCTCAGGACACCAGCCTTTCAACTGTGTGTACCCCTGAAGTTGTATTTTGACTTTCCAAGTGGTACGTGTGTGCTGGTGATTTTGATCAATTTCTGATCTTTACTTGTCTTCCATTTGTATTTTTTTAACACTCCCTGAGAACTCACCTGTATTCATATTTACCCCTAAGTAGAATCTTATTCTGGTGGATTGTCCCAGAATGTAAACACCTCTGTGACCAAAGTCGTAAATAGAAATATTGTTTTAGAGAAGCTTAATTAAAGTATCTCAAATTGGTGAGGACTTTCTATCTTGTCCTGTTTTGTACATATTTCCATTTAGGGTGTAGCTGAATCTGTATTGAGATGCTCTGAATTCAGAACCTCCAAAATGGTGTAGATTAATAATTATGACTCTTTAAAATGTATATTTAATTTTTAATATGGAGTATTTTCTCAGACTACAAAATTTTTCAAGATACATTTGCCAACATCATTGGATAAAAGTTATACATGATTTCTTTTGGATTTTGCATATTATTGCCTAAGGTAGCAAAAGCCTATTTTATCACATTGTGCAATGAACTATTTACTCTGAATTTTAAGGATTTTCTACTTACTATTAAAAATATGCTTTCAAATGTATGATGAAAATTTCAGATTACTACTTAAAATGTGTGAAGAGGTTCGTAGTTTTTCTAAGTTATTTTAGGGATATGTGAGCAGGAGAGCTGGCAGATTACTGATGTGAGACTGTGCTAGAATGTCCAGAACTCTCTGACCTCCCGGAAGATGGTTGAAGCCTTGGTGGAAGTGATTCATTGAAGATCTGCCATACACTTGTATGTGGACAGGTGACTCACTGATGATGTGCCATGTACTTGTACATGAACAGGTGACACACTGATGGTCTTCCATCCTTGTACGTGGGGAGGTGACTCACCGACCACCTGCCATGCATGTGTATATGGACAGGTCCAAATCCAAAAACAAATCATGTGTAAGTTTTATCTCTGGGTGTGAGCAAATGTATCTTGGATAATTTGGTAGTCGTGGAGAACATCCTATTTAAAAGATTAAACATACATTGGAAAGATCAGTATCAGCTGGGCGCAGTGGCTCACGACTGTAATTGCAGCACTATGGGAGGCAGAGGCAGGTGGATCATGAGGTCAGGAGATCGTGACCATCCTGGCTAACACAGTGAAACCCTGTCTCTACTGAAAATACAAAAAATTAGCCGTGCATGGTGGCACGTGCCTGTAATCTCAGCTACTTGGGAGGCTGAGGCAGGAAGGCAGGAGAATCGCTAGAACCTGGGAGGCAAAGGTTGCAGTGAGCCAAGATTGCGCCACTGAACTCCAGTCTAGGTAACAGAGGAAATTCTGTCTCAAAAAAAAAAAGAAAGAAAAAAAAAAAAGAGTCAGTATCACTACTCTGCAACATTTTGGATGTCCTGAATTTGGAACATCACAATACGGATCTAGCTCCACACTAAAAAGAAATACAGAGTTGATAATTGATTATTATAAGTGACTTTAAAACATTTTCATGAATAACTTTTTTAACATATCCACTCACTTGTTAATAAACTTCATTTTCTCTCTGTGTTAATATGGCAAAAAAAAAAAAAAAAAAAAAAAAAAGCCAAACAAACCAATCTTGACTGACATCCTTTTCAGACTTCTTGAAAGTTTTTGTTTATGGCATATCTTGTTTTATTTATTTCTGTTGAGAATATTGGTTCTGATGTAAAATATTTCTTTTTTTTTTTTTTGTCTTTATTTATTTATTTATTTATTTATTTTATTATACTTTAAATTCTAGGGTACATGTGCATAACGTGCAGGTTACATATGTATACATGTGCCATGTTGGTGTGCTGCACCCATCAACTCGTCAGCACCCATCAATTCATCATTTATATCAGGTATAACTCCCCAATGCAATCCCTCCCCCCTCCCCCCTCCCCATGATAGGCCCCAGTCCTGCCACATTTGAAGAGCCTAAGCGCTGTGTAAATTGAAGAAGTGTAGAACATGGCTTAAAGCCAGGCAGCCCTCATAAATGTAATTTTTACTGTGCAGCTGCATTTATCCTCAGAGGAAGAACAGTACTAGAAATACAGCAGTTTAGTGACCTGGTTTTTTTTAAAAAGCCAAAACAAACAAGCATAACACAACACAAAAACTATGCCTAAACAAGGAAAAGCAGAGGATGTAATAAAAAAAGGAACATGAAAGTAGCTTGCACTTATATAATAGATTTAGAAAGAGTAACACCTAAATAAGCTGGGGCTTTCAGAACATTCTAGCAACCATGAAAAAGAAGTTAAAAAAGTATTGGGAGAAACAGAAGAACCAGGCAGGCCAAACTTGCTGCTTGTAGTGAGGGATGTACTATAGACAGGTGAGGGAGAAATAAAGCAAGCTTACCTGTTATTTTCTGTTTGTCTTTTCTGTTTGGGTAGAAAAAATACTAAGAGGAAACTGAAGTCCAAGTAGAAGAAGCAGGACCTATGTTTTCTCAATTAGCTCAGCAATTCTGGCCAGTATCTCTTAGAATCCTATAAAAACTAGAGAATGAACTTGATGAACAACTGTTAGGGCTATTTGAGGATTGGAAATGAGCAAGTAGCATTCTAATTTAAAAAAATAGAACATGAAAGTGGTTTCATGAATGCTATAAAGTACAAATATAAGCATTTACTGGGTCCCAGGAACCATGCTGGGGACTGGGGCTATACCGGGGAACTGAGGGACACTGCTCTCACTGTCTTGGAGTGTGCAGTCAGTGGGAGGCACAATGACGAGTGGTTTGGGAAGGGAAATATAGGGTGCATGAGATACTGGTCGAGTGCCCTTTCCAGATACGAGAACCACAGTTTGAATTTCCAGTCAACAGTGTGGAATAGATCATCAAAGCCCTGATATGGGAAGTAACGAAGCAGTGGTTACAGGGACTTCCCATTACTTCACTAAGTCACCACCACAAACCCTATTTCTTTCCATGACAGGGGATAATTTGAATATCTTTCTTTCTTTCATTTGTTCACTCATTCAACAAAACCAAATGAAGAAAGTGCTTTTTTAGCATCTATTATGTTTCAGGAGCTGTTATAGGCACTAGGGATATGGTAGTGAACAAAAGGGTTAAAATCCCCGCCCTCTTGGAACTGACATTCCAGTGATAGATTCGGAAAACAGACAAGATAAATATGTAAAATATGTATATGTTAGATGTACTTAAGTTCTAAAATGCCAGCAGGGTAGAGGGGTTTGAGTTGTTTGTGCAGGAGGTTGCAATTTTATATAGCGTGGCCAAGCAAAGTCTTACCGAGAAGGTGACTGTGAAGTAAGAGTAAAAAGAAATCAAGATACTCACCATGTGGTTATCTGGCAGAAGAGTGTTTAGGTTGAGGAAATAGCAAGTGCAAAGGCCCTGAGGCAGGAATACCTGAGACACAGCAGGCTACTGGAGTGGCTGGACATAAAATATAATAATAAAAAACAAAACAAACAAAAAACATAACATTAAAGTTGTAAGTTGTAAAGTTGAATGTAAACTACGTCTACATTCAAAAAAAAAAAAAAAAAGAATAGTAGACGGTGCAGTCAAAGATTTACCCAAGGGTCAGATCACGTTGGGTCTTGTAGATCACTGTGGAACTTTGGTTTTGACTCGGAGTGAGGTTGCTTTTGAATAATGAGGAAAGAATGAGGATCAATGAGACCCGACTTTTGTTTTCAGGGTCACTGACTGAGGATCAGTTGTGGACTAAAGGGCCAAACGTGGGAGTAGGTGAGAGATGCTGCTGCCTGATAACTGGATTGTGGTGGCAGAGATGCTGAAATGTAATCAGATTCTGAGTATATTTTGACATTAGAGCTCCAGTATTGGCAGACAGATTAGGTGTAGAATGTGAGATGAACAACACATTCAAAAGCTAGCAGAAGGCAAGAAATAACTAAGATCAGAGCAGAACTGAAGGAGAGAGAGACACAAAAAACCCTCCAAAAAATCAATGAATCCAGGAGTTGGTTTTTTGAAAAGATCAACAAAATTGACAGACCGCTAGCAAGACTAATAAAGAAGAAAAGAGAGAGGAATCAAATAGATGCAATAAAAAATGATAAAGGGGATATCACCACCGACCCCACAGAAATATAAACTACCATCAGAGAATACTATAAACACCTCTATGCAAATCAACTAGAAGATCTAGAAGAAATGGATAATTTTCTGGACAATTACACTCTCCCAAGACTAAACCAGGAAGAAGTTGAATCCCTGAATAGACCAATAGCAGGCTCTGAAATTGAGGCAACAATTAATAGCCTACCCACCAAAAAAAGCCCAGGACCAGATGGATTCACAGCTGAATTCTACCAGAGGTACAAGGAGGAGCTGGTACCATTCCTTCTGA
>NC_045440.1:96267846-96268138 GCF_002776525.5 Piliocolobus tephrosceles
GAGAGAGAGACACAAAAAACCCTCCAAAAAATCAATGAATCCAGGAGTTGGTTTTTTGAAAAGATCAACAAAATTGACAGACCGCTAGCAAGACTAATAAAGAAGAAAAGAGAGAGGAATCAAATAGACGCAATAAAAAATGATAAAGGGGATATCACCACTGACCCCACAGAAATACAAACTACCATCAGAGAATACTATAAACACCTCTATGCAAATCAACTAGAAAATCTAGAAGAAATGGATAATTTCCTGGACACTTACACTCTCCCAAGACTAAACCAGGAAGAAG
>NC_045440.1:96268238-96270303 GCF_002776525.5 Piliocolobus tephrosceles
AGCAGGCTCCGAAATTGAGGCAATAATTAATAGCCTACCAACCAAAAAAAGTCCAGGACCAGATGGATTCACAGTCGAATTCTACCAGAGGTACAAGGAGGAGCTGGTACCATTCCTTCTGACACTATTCCAATCAATAGAAAAAGAGGGAATCCTCCCTAACTCATTTTATGAGGCCAACATCATCTTGATACCAAAGCCTGGCAGAGACACAACAAAAAAAGAGAATTTTAGACCAATCTCCCTGATGAACATCGATGCAAAAATCCTCAATAAAATACTGGCAAACCGGATTCAGCAGCACATCAAAAAGCTTATCCACCATGATCAAGTGGGCTTCATCCCTGGGATGCAAGGCTGGTTCAACATTCGCAAATCAATCAACGTAATCCAGCATATCAACAGAACCAAAGACAAGAACCACATGATTATCTCAATAGATGCAGAAAAGGCTTTTGACAAAATTCAACAGCCCTTCATGCTAAAAACGCTCAATAAATTCGGTATTGATGGAACATACCTCAAAATAAGAGCTATTTATGACAAACCCACAGCTAATATCATACTGAATGGGCAAAAACTGGAAAAATTCCCTTTGAAAACTGGCACAAGACAGGGATGCCCTCTCTCACCACTCCTATTCAACATAGTGTTGGAAGTTCTGGCTAGGGAAATCAGGCAAGAGAAAGAAATCAAGGATATTCAGTTAGGAAAAGAAGAAGTCAAATTGTCCCTGTTTGCAGATGGCATGATTGTATATATAGAAAACCCCATCATCTCAGCCCAAAATCTCCTTAAGCTGATAAGCAACTTCAGCAAAGTCTCAGGATACAAAATTAATGTGCAACAATCACAAGCATTCTTATACACCAGTAACAGACAAGCAGAGAGCCATATCAGGAATGAACTTCCATTCACAATTGCTTCAAAGAGAATAAAATACCTAGGAATCCAACTTACAAGGGATGTAAAGGACCTCTTCAAGGAGAACTACAAGCCACTGCTCAGTGAAATAAAAGAGGACACAAACAAATGGAAGAACATACCATGCTCATGGATAGGAAGAATCAATATTGTGAAAATGGCCATACTGCCCAAGGTTATTTATAGATTCAATGCCATCCCCATCAAGCTACCAATGAGTTTCTTCACAGAATTGGAAAAAACTGCTTTAAAGTTCATATGGAACCAAAAAAGAGCCCAAATTGCCAAGACAATCCTAAGTCAAAAGGACAAAGCTGGAGGCATCATGATACCTGACTTCAAACTATACTACAAGGCTACAGTAACCAAAACAGCATGGTACTGGTACCAAAACAGAGATATAGACCAATGGAACAGAACAGAGTCCTGAGAAATAATACCACACATCTACAGCCATCTGATCTTTGACAAACCTGAGAAAAACAAGAAATGGGGAAAGGATTCCCTATTTAATAAATGGTGCTGGGAAAATTGGCTAGCCATAAGTAGAAAGCTGAAACTGGATTCTTTCCTTACTCCTTATTCGAAGATTAATTCAAGATGGATTAGAGACTTAAATGTTAGACCTAATACCATAAAAACCCTAGAAGAAAACCTAGGTAGTACCATTCAGGACATAGGCATGGGCAAGGACTTCATGTCTAAAACACCAAAAGCAACGGCAGCAAAAGCCAAAATCGACAAATGGGATCTAATTAAACTAAAGAGCTTCTGCACAGCAAAAGAAACTACCATCAGAGTGAACAGGCAACCTACAGAATGGGAGAAAATTTTTGCAATCTACTCATCTGACAAAGGGCTAATATCCAGAATCGACAAAGAACTCAAACAAATATACAAGAAAAAAACAACCCCATCAAAAAGTGGGGAAAGGATATGAACAGACATTTCTCAAAAGAAGACATTCATACAGCCAACAGACACATGAAAAAATGCTCATCATCACTGACCATCAGAGAAATGGAAATCAAAACCACAATGAGATACCATCTCACACCAGTTAGAATGGCGATCATTAAAAAGTCAGGAAACAACAGGTGTTGGAGAGGATGTGGAGAAATAGGAACACTTTTACACTGTT